>NC_079518.1:21720825-21766025 GCF_000801105.2 Raphanus sativus | reverse complement strand
ATGCAAAGTAATCTAAAATAGTAGAAAGATTACAACTATTTCCTTATAAACAAACAGAAAACATGTAAACATTTTTACGATTAAATAAGGTCGTCAGAATTCTTCTACAAAAGACTTCATTGTTTAGAGATTTCTCGACAATGAAGTATTCTAAAACTTCTCCATAAGTCTACTAATCTCTAAAGTCTACTCATGTATTTAATTCTAAAATTAATTATAAATTTATAAAAAATACTTTAATTAAAAATAAATTGAAATCATGTAAATATAAAATATTCTAAATCATGTGAAGTTAAATTTAATAATACTGAATTGTTTTTTCACATATATGAGTGAATATATTTTGTAAGTCATGATTGTCCATTAGTTAGGGGCAACTCTCTCAAATAGCATTTTTTAAGTTTTTGTCAAAAAAATAACACTCAAAAATAAACTGAT
Organism: Raphanus sativus; assembly: GCF_000801105.2. Lineage (NCBI taxonomy): Eukaryota > Viridiplantae > Streptophyta > Magnoliopsida > Brassicales > Brassicaceae > Raphanus > Raphanus sativus. The sequence continues at coordinate 21,765,587 of NC_079518.1, read as the reverse complement.
AAAAATATCACTTTTTGTTTTGAAAATTTTAATATTTATTTTTATTTTTAAAAATTTGAACACATTCCTAAAACTCCACCCATTAACTCTAAACCGTAAGTCTTAGATTAATTAACCCAAAGGTTATAAATATATATTTACCCTTCAATAAAACTTTTTTGGTCATTATATTTTCCTCTTTGTGATGTTATTTTTGTGAAAAAAACTTGGTTTGGTGCTATCTTGGTCTTTTTCTCATTAATTAGTGTTTGGTAATATGTGTTCAAGCAATGTTGGTATTCATAGATTTTATTTTGGAATCATTAAATCTTTTTAAAAATTTAAAAAGGGACATAAAAGTGTTATTTTATTATATATTAAACATTGTGTAAATTGATTTTATTTTTATTGAAGTGCTTATTACTATCTAGTTGAAAAGGTTTATTTTAAGTTTTAGGGGTAGAAAACTTCATTAGAAGTTTGTCAAGAAGTTATGCAGTAGCCTAGTTCTCCAGAAGTCTTTTAGTAGCAAACTCTTGAGAGTTTTCTTGATGTAAACCTCCCAAGGAATTCTTTCTGGTATGTAATGGATAATCCTTTCTATATGAATCATAAGACACAAGCATACAAGGCCTATGGATCGAAGTGGGATACAATAGGTATGGATGGATCTTTTGATACTCCTAGATTGGTTTTCGATGGATATGACACACCACACACTACAAGAAGTATATGTATTGGTAACAGTTCATGGTAGCAAGAATTCACGAACTGCTATCAAAAGTGGTTAAATCCGATTCCCACCTTTTTCGCAGCGTAACTTCCTCGCTAGTGATAAATTTCATTAACCTAGGAAAAATAAATAAAAAAATACATTAATAGCTGTAAAGTCTGGCAGATGTAAAAGATTTCGTTTATTTTTACCCTTTCTGCCTCTCCTTCACAAGAAACCATTGAGGGTCGACGCTTGCAAAGATTGGAAACCCAACCTCTCCGATATTTCACGACGATCTTCCTGCTGGGGGTCAGATTCCAGGTGAAACCCAGTTTCGATTTTGTCTGTATGAACCCTTGATGGATTTTTAGAATTATCTGATTTCTCTGATGAATTAATTTGATTTCTTTCAGATTTTACAATTTCGATTTAACTGAACCTTAATATTTGAGCACACGAAGATTAGGAGGAGACAATTCAGGTTAGAGCTAATCAGATCTGTTTCGGATTCGATATCGTGAGGACATAAGTTTGATTCTTTTGTGGGCGAACACGATTTGATTTGTGGTTCTTGTATGTTTTCTTTTGCTTTGCAGGTTTGAGCTTTTGATTGTTGGAGTGAAGTGGAGTTGAAATCCGAAGGATCTTACTGAGGTGATTCTTTTTCAGCCAAATAGAAGTTGTGTCTTGTTGGTGTTTTTGATTGTCTGAATTTTAGTATCTGATTGATTGATGATTCAAAAGTTGATTATTAATTGCTGCTTATGTGAATGACAATGTGTCTGTTTGGTGTTTGACATACTCTTATGGCTTTGTTTTATTTTGTTGGTTTATCGGTTAGAAACTTAAAACATAAATTGGTCAAAAAGTCATGGGTTCATCTAAACAGGTAAGGAAAAACAATATATATTATAGTTACTGATTTGTTGTGTGATTAAGAGAGTTTAAATTATGCTTTCATGTGTCCAAACCGAAGAGCTGATCCTTGTTATGAGAGGTGTGTATGGGAATTTGTGAGGTGTGTTGGTGCAGATTTCCCAGAGTTGGAGATGATCATTTGCCCATGCAGTGACTGTCGCAACGTAGATCGTCACTCAGCCGGTGTTATTGTGGATCATCTAGTAACTAGGGGAATGGATTTGAATTACAAGATGCGGGAGGATCGGTATCACCATTGAGAAGTAATATCAGGGACTGACAGTAGAAGCAATGCAAGTGAGAAGAGCAAAGAGATTTTAGGGTGATACCAAGCAACTGCATTTATTGATGAAGAGTTTCTTAGGCATGGTGACTTAAGTGAGGTTCCTGAAGGTGAATATAAGGTAGAAGATAAGTTTCTTGCAAGAATATGAGTTTCTTGCTAAGCTAGCCGGTGCAGAAACATCTCTATATCCAAGTTGTGCTAACCACAGCAAGCTCTCTGCGATTGTTTTGCTCTTTAGGATAAAGACACAGAGTGGTTGGTCTGATAGAAGCTTCGATCTTTCGCTTGAGACTTTGCCGCAGATACTACTAGGGGATAATGTCTTGCACACTTCCTTTGATATGGGTTATGAGAAGATACACGCCTGTGTGAACGACTGATGTCTATTCAGAAAAGAGTTTCAGAAGCTAGAAAAATGTCTGAAATGCAACGCTTCAAGATGGAAGATTAACATGCACACAAGTGAGGTGAAGAAAGATATTCCACAGAAAGTTCTTAGGTACTTCCCGATAATCCCACGGCTAAAGAGGATGTTCAGGTCAGAGGACATGGTGAAGGACTTAAGGTAGCATTTTAGTAATAAGAGCACTGATGGAAAATGTAGACATCTGGCAGATTATGTTACTTGGGATCAAATGAATGACAAATACCCGTCATTTGCCGCTGAAGAAAGGAATCTCAGGCTAGGGATGTCCACTAATGAGTTCAATCATTTTAACATGAAGAATGTGAACTATAGTTCTTGGCATGTTTTGCTTGTCAATTTACAACATGTCACCTGAAAAGTGTATGAGGAAGAGAACATCATGTTGTCATTATTGATTCCTGGTCCAACCCAACCTGGAAACAATATTGATGTGTACTTAGAACTGCTTATAGAGGATCAAACCACCTTTGGTAGAAAGGAGAGTTAACTATGATGCATTCAGCCACAGCACATTCACATTAAGAGCAATGTTTCTCTAGACCATTCATGATTTTTCTGCATATGGAAATCTTGCAGGCTGTAAAGTAAAGAGTACACTGGGTTGTCCGGTGTGTGTAAGAAACAGAGACAGTATGTGGTTGAGTAACTGCAGGAAGCACGTTTCTATGTCCCATCGGAAAGATCTATCTCCCACACATCCTTATCGAGGAAAGAAATCATGGTTTGATGGGAAAGCTGAGCATGGGAAAAGGGGTAGGATTATGAGTACCCATTTAAGAGGTACATGGAAGTGCTGAAAGACTTTGTAAGAAATCCTGCAAGACCAAAGGGTTGTATTGCTTAAGCGTATCTCACAGAGGAATGCATGAGGTTCTGCAGTCAGTTCTTGAAAAAAACAACAAGTTATGAGGAGAAACCTGATAGAAATATTGAGTTCGAGAGCAGCTCTATTCTTGAGGGTTGTCCAATATCCGCATGCACTTGTTGTGTTCTTTTTGAGAAGGATATCAACATTGTACATCTTGTTGTGATTCAGAATATGTCAATTGTCGAACCTTATGTGGAGTAAGTCTTTGAAAGCGACTTGTTGCTTTTTTTTATTACTGTCGAATGTTGGTTTATAAAGTTTATAATACTTTGTTTTAATCCATTTGAAGAATGCACCTGCAACATCTACAGGACACTAATGACATATGTAGACGTGATGCAACAACATTATGGAGAACATGTAAGACCCGATCATGGATTCCTCAATCCAACCAGACCGCGGCCTCACCTAACACTTCACTCAATTTTTATTTTTTGATTCTGGTTTTAAGTCCAATAATTTTCTAAGTATTTTCCATTGATTTGAGGTTCATTTATTCAATCATAACAATCATAATCAGTTAGGGGCAAATCGACATTTTATAGATAATAGAAATGTTATCCATAGAAAGTATTCATTCGTTCAGTTGCACACTAGGCTATACATAATCAAACGTTTGCACATTAGCTATCATAAGTTCATTCCTACACGAATCTACCCAATTACACCACACATCCTTCCACGGCGAGAACGGCACCGTATACAGGGGAACCTCGGGAGTCAGGGCATCGACTGGAGCCGCAGGTCTCGGAGACACGCCACGTGTAGGGATCACCGTCCTCAGCCTCGCGACGAGCCATCTCACTCTGAAAGGAAAGAAACTCCGCACTGTTAGCTGGAACAGCTCTGGCTGCAAAAAGTTGGTAGAACAACTCTTCTGAAAGTTATTGGAAGAAGACATCTTGATGAATAGAATTTTCTAAGAGGAAATACAAAGAGAACTTGGAAAGTTGAGAGAATGTGGACAGAATAAAGAAGGGAAGCTCTATACTTATTGAAGAAAAAAAAGTTGAAGGGATTTTCCGCATTAAAATTAGGTAAAATCATAAATATGGAACAAAAGAATAGGTATATTGTTCTTATGCTATATATTCAACATAACATTGTCTTGTACCATAATATTTTGTGTAACTCCAATTTAAACCTTAAATTTTATATTTAAAAAAAATTAACTAAAAAAATAAAACACATTTGAAAAGTTTGTAAATAAAAGAGGGAGTCCCGACACCAGCTGCCTCGTACGGCTCTTCCTAAGAACTTGAGCCCCAAATAGAAAACATATGAAACCTGATCGAAACCTTTCTTCTTTGTTTGAGTCTATTATACTGATTAACTCCATGGGTAAGTAGTTTAACTCAAACTCGAGATCAGTTTGGTCAATTCCAAAATCCTGAAAAGCCATAGTCCTTAGACCTTCAAAGGTCGTTTTTTCTTATCAACAGCAAATCCCCATCCTTTAATAGGATCAAATTTCCACTTCCACAAGAGACATAAATATGCATTTCCTTCAACAAGAGATTCAAAAACTTTAGGTGGTTTTCAAAATTTTTTTAGATATTATAGATTTAGAATATATTCTCTTAACAAATTTTAGAGAGATTTTTGGAAAATATACATTTCGAAGTTGGTAGTATATACATTCTACTAACTACTAAGATTGTGCAAACCCCCCCCCCCCCCCCCCCCCCGTGCTAGGATAAAATATTTTGGTAGATTTTTTGAGTTCGTCTTCGGATATATTTTAGGAAGTAATAGTTAATGAAATATACCGTAGTCCAGAGAAAAAGTAAATGGCAACCGGTTCTTCTGCTACCGTGAATCAAAATATGAAATTGTGTTTTACTAATATTTAGTCATCATGTATATAGACAAGAGACAATCATATGAAAAATATTTAAGTTGACTAAATTTTTTTTTTTTGAATAAAATTTAACATTCATTCAAAAATAAATATTTAGTCAACTTAAATATTTTCCATATGATTGTCTCTTGTCTATATACATTTTGTATATTTTCTGACTTTTAAAATAAATGATATGAAGTTTTAAAGTTAGTGAGGAGTACCTAAGTCCAATTTTTTAACCAAAAAAAAGTTTTATAGCAAAGAGACAATGCAGTTGTTTTTCTACTAAGTTTTGACAAACTTTTTTATTATAACGAGGTGCACACACTATTTTGGTAAATATATAGGACAAGACTTGAGTTCACTCCCTATGGTGAACCCTTAAATTCACCACATTTTTAAAGACCAATCAAAGTGTCAACTAGATTAGTGATTAAAAATATTAAATAATGTTTTCAAAAACCAAAATAATTAAAAAAATAAATAGTGTCAATTTTAATAATGCTAATATCATTATCTAATCCCTAAACTCAAACTCTATAGTCTAAATCGAAATTCTAAATTATAAACACAAACTCTATACCCTAAACCCAAATCTTAAACCATAAATCATAAACCAAAAAACCTAAACTCTAAACCCAAACCAATATCCTAAACCCAAACCCTAGACTTTAAACCCAAAACGTAAATACTAAACCCAAACCCTATACCCTAAATGTTTGGATTAATATTGATGTTGTTCTTTTGAAATTTAAGGTTAAGAATTAAGGTTTAGATTTAGAGTTCATGGTTTGGGTTACGGTCTAGGATTTGAGTTTACGGTCAAGGATTTGGGTTTAGGGTTTATGGTTGGACAGGACTTGGGTTCGCCCTCTAGGGTGAACCTTTAAATTCACCATTTGATTTATGACCAATCAAAGTGACATGTGGATAATTAAATAAAAAATATTAAATATATTTAAAAATAACTAAAAAAGAATAATGCAAATTCTAAATTCTAAATCTTAATTTTTAAACCCTAAACATTAATTCCTAAATCAAAACCCTATACCCTAAACTCAAATCCTAAACCCTAAACCCAAATCATAAACCCTAAACCAGAACTATATATTCTAAATCATAAATCTTAATTTCTAAACCCTAAACATTAATTCTTAAATACAAACTCTATACCCTAAACTCAAATCATAAACCCTAAACACAAATCCTAGACCCTAAACCCAAACCTATACGGTTTGGGTTAAGGTTTACGGTTTGGATTTAGCGTCTATGATTTGAGTTTAGGGTATAGAGTTTAGATTTAGGGTTTATGGTTTAAGTCTAGAGTTTAGAGTATACGGTTTGGATTTAGGGTTTAGCATGTGATCTAGAGTTTGAGTTTAGGGTCTAGGATTTGGGTTTAGCGTATACGGTTTGAGTTTAGGGTCTAGGATTTGGGTTTAGGGTTTAGGATTTGAGTTTAGGATATAGGGTTTGGATTTTGGAATTAATGTTGAGTAATTGGCTCGATTGCACCCAATCGCACATATAATTTGCCAAATGCCCTGACTTTTGTATCACTTTTTTCGTGGACGATTATACCCCTGCCAGCTCTGTAAACCTACGACGCCTAGTGTCTGCTTTGTGTGGGGGAATGAGACAGGCGCTTCCTTTCGTCTATTGGACAATACAACGATTCGTTCATCACAAAAAAGTTTGTGCTATCTCTGGTGTTTTTTAATTAGTTCATCAAAGAGTTGCATTTATCTCACCCCCCAACCTATACATCTCTTTCATATTTCTTATTCATCACTTCACTGTCATCTCTTTTTTCATCTTCAATCTTTCATAAATCTTATAAAATCCTAAATTTTTAGATTTTATTTCATACTCTCAGATGGAAGTTTATCAGCTACCACCGCGAATGTTCGCCGCCGACGAAAAACCTCTGGGTGAGCGCGTTAAGTCTTATCACAAGCTAAAGAAAATCGAGGCGCTTATCTAGGCACTCGAACCCGACGAATTGGAGTTTCTGCGAAATTCAACATTGGGAAAGGTTCTTGTACCTGTCGAAAGTCTTGGATTTGAAGTTTCTGATATATACACACATGTTTAACAGTGCAACTTCGTTGTTAGCAACTAACTAGCAAGATATCAGTTTTCCTTGTTTGTAGGCGCCAAGTAACTTCTTTGTTAGCCGTTAACAATCATACAATGATATCTATACAAACTTTAAAGAAGGCGAGACCCTGACGAAGAGCTGCTATCAGATGATGAAAATATGGCGACAAACGATAAACCATCCCAGGAGACCAAGTACTGTTTCGTTCCTGGACACGCTAAGATCATTGATATTCCAGGTAACAAAACTTTGGTAAATGATGAATTAGTAGTCAAGTTTTGATTTAGTCGCTAGCACTTCTTAGAACAAATAATTAAATATTTCTGAGTTTCGCTATATCGAAAGCTTAGCAGTTACTTGCATAATTATCCACTAAACATGTATTCAGTTGACTTTGTCGCCGTTAATGCGGCCTGTAAATTATCTTTTCACTCTAATTGGATAGTTGAATTCTCACTCAATTAGCCTCTGTTTAAATTATTCAAATTTGTTATCAAGTAAATTGAAATTTTAGTTGCTATGCGCATTATTAGTGGCAATAAAATCCGTTAACTTTAGTGTACAATATAGTTCTCAATTAGACTTCTTTCCATTTAGTTGTCTGCTAATTTAATTAATTGCATGCTGATTTCAGAGCTAAACGATAATAAAAATGTTACAAGTTAAATATTTTGATAAACTGCTACAAGTGTTAATACATTATAATGTCTCTGTCTGAACTTCACACATGTCCTTTCTTCTATGTTTGTAGGTGCCTGTCAGGTATATTCTTGATGATCTGTACGAAGAATTGTCTGCTGGACTAGATCCTCACCTCCTGCATATAATCTAAATTAATCAGTTGCATAACCAAATAACATTAATCCTCTTTCCTTCTTCACACACAGCTCGTTTAGCCTCTGTTTTATTCAAATTGTTATGAAGTAAATTGAAATTTTAGTTTCTAGTCGTATTATTAGTGGCATTGAAGTCGGTTAACTTTAGTGTACAAATATAGTTTTCTATTCCTTGTTTCCATTTAGTTGTCTGCTATTTTAATTAATTGCATGCAAACTTCAGAATTACCGATAATAAAAATGTTATCGGTTAAATGTTTTGGTAGACTGCTACTAGTGCTAATACATTATAGTGTCTCAATCTGAACTTCACACATGTCCATTCTTCCTTGATTGTAAATGCACATTAGGTCTATTCTTGATGATCCGACGAAGAACGGTATGTTTGACTAGATCCTCACCTTCTGCATATAACCCAGTTACAGCCCCAAATAACATTAACATATAAAGACATAATTAACCGCTAAATATTAAGTTATCAAAGTGTGGATTCTAACCAAGTACCTGAGAACCGTCACCATCATTGTTATCTGGTTCTGGGTCAGCATTGCCTAAGCTTGCAGCCCCAAACCCCAAACCTATCTGCAAATTTCAGAATTGAACTCCATGGATGTCTGGTTCAATCACTTTGTTCTTTCCTTTATCATTTGAATCTCCAAGCCTCCCGACAACCCCACCCGTAGCTGCTAATAACAAATATAACACATAAAGGTTCATGTATCAGTTAAAGAGGAAGTTATCAAATACAAACTGAAGATGATAATAATTGTTAATAATACTAACCTATTGCTAACATCAGATTTTCCCGCTCAGATGTTTCATTATGAATCTATGATAGCCTGATTATCATCATAACCATCATCAGATTTTCCCGCTCCGGTGTTTGCTAAATACCTAGAATCTCACGATCAGAACCATCGTCGTTTGGTAGGACATCAGTCATTCCAAATTGATGGGTGCATGAAGCTGAACCCAAAACCAAGTTTAGAAAGTGTTTTCCATGATTGACAGTGTCTGGCATCTTACCCTTTCTCTTAGCAGATAATGCCTTCTTTACACAGTCAACTTCAGGAATATGCGCTAACAAAATAGTTGATAGACACAATTCGTGTTAGCAACATACACAATTTTCTTACGTTGCTGTAAAAGATATTGTACACTATCAAACGATTTGCTATCCTTTAATCCTTCAATCACAACTTTCGTTTTAGATTTACCTTTCACACAAATTTCTCTATCTGCTAAGCTTTATATCCTACACTAAAAACCCTAGTATCAAATCTAGTTTTCCATTAAATATCATAGATCCACTTTTTTCTTCAAAATAAATCATAGATCCACTTACCGAAACCATCAACATCAGAGGCTGTACAAATCTACTCTTTATCCACCGGATTCTTCAATGAAGCATCCCCTACGGTCAGACTGCGCCGAATCCTCTTCTGCATATATTCTCTGACACAAGTCTGGTTTCGTCGATCGTGTTATCAAAAAGCAGGGGTATTTTCGTCTGATCTATACCAAAAGGATACTACTTTATGGGTTATTCAAAGCGATGGGTATTTCTCCAATTTGGGCCTTTGCTGGGTATATTACACACATTGTCCCATTAATGTTTAGAGTTTATAAATTAAGATTTAGGGTTTTAGACTTAATATTATTCTTTTTAGCTATTTATAAATATAATTAATATTTTTATTTAATTATCCACTTGTCACTTTGATTGGTCATAAGTTAAGTGGTGAATTTAAAGGTTCACCCAAGTCTTGTCCAAATATATACTACAACGTAGTACGTACTGTGAAGACTAATTGATCTTTAGAAATTGCTTCCTTTTCCTATTCCTGGTTTCAGTTCTCCAATTTCCTTTCAACATTAATGTAACACCCGTCTCCTTCTCTCTCTCGGTAACGGCGTGCTACTTACCGAAAAATACCAAATGAAACCGAATTATACAAAATCGAATAAGAAAATATTGAAACATTTAATAAAATAAATCCAGCAGAAATACACTTTTAAAATAATTTATAAAATAAGTTTCATAAAACCGAAATAAAATCACGATCATCCCAAAAACACCAAACCGTCTAGATATCCAACTAATCGTCATGCTCACCTGCAAGGGGAAGAAAGAGGGGTGAGCAACAGGGGAGTCACTCAGTGATGTATGAGATGCTAAACCGGAAACCACAGACTCAGTACATAGCACTACGATCATGTAGGCCTAGCTCTAGCACGAAACAAACACAGTGTCTAATACACCACATAAAACATCCAATGCGCTAATGGTACAAGTTACTCTATGCACCATAAATTTCCTCATAAGGATATATGTATATCTCCAGGCTTACACTAGTCCATCTCTGCATTCCTACAATCTGCGCGTCGGCAATTGATACAAACGTGTTTGTACCTCCGCAATCACACTGCTCATCGGCGGCTTACACAAATGTCTCTGTGCACCCGCAATCACACTGCTCGTCGGCGGCTTACACAAACGTCTTTGTGCACCCGCAATCACCACAAACAGACATATTTATATATACATATATAACAGTTTTAAATCACTCAATCCATTCAACCGTTGAATCCCCTATTATCCTATTTACGGTTTGACAATCAATAAAATAATAAACAAGCAAGACTCTCAAACATACTCAATTCACAGAGATGGATCATATTTCGAAACTAAATTTCTTATAATAGTAGTACTAAACTAGCTCGGAATTTAAACGGAATAGCCCTCACCTGGCCAGTATCGAAATTAGGATCTTGTTTTAAATCTTGCAATCAGAGGGTCCCATCATACCAACTTCGTGAGAGACAGCACGTACCAAAGCATGATTTGATATGGTCAACATACGAGTAAGATATAATAATTATTAGCTTCAAGCATAAATAAAGACATTGCTTGTTGCAGAAGTATAACAAAAGGCGCATAATCTTTTTGGAAAAGTTACGACACGATAGATCTACAATAAGGAGGACAAGAGTGGCTCTTTGGTGGCTAGACGAACATGGGATAAAGAAGAAGCAAGAACGAACACAAATGAAAGGAAGGAGAAGGTGGAGAGAAAGATAAGATCAGAGGTGATGATCACATTGGCTCTTCATCACGACCAAAGAAAATAATAGGTAATAGCAGGGCCGTCTCAAACTTTAGACGGATCATGGTCAAAATTAAGAATAAAGGCCTTTTTAACAATCTGAAATAACTTTGATTCTTTTTACAAAATATCAATATAATATAAAATAAATACATCAATTTAATTATTTAATATCTAAATAAAACCATTTTCTAGTTTTAATGCAAAATCATTGAACATAATTATTTGGCATTTTTCAATGCAAAATAATTGATCAAATCATCAAATTTGATCATTATTCTAACTTTTTCAGTTATTTTTTACGTTTGTTATATGCACAATCAAAAATCATAATCTATAAATATAGTAGAATAACAAAATCTGGACAGTAAGCTATATATCTTGATTGGACAAATCACTTTTTTTTATTATCAACAGAAGTTGTAAGCTAATTTTCTTTTCTTTGTTTTTGCTATTTCTAGTTAAAAATGGTGAAAAATATATTTTGATATCCATATTTATAATATAATCAATTAGTATATTAACTTTATATACTACCACTGAATATTCAAACACACATTAACAACTATTTTTTACTTTCCAAAATATATAATTGATATAAATACTAATTACTTCCCAATTTATTGCATTTTTAGTTGGTTATATAAACAAATGAAAAAATTTGTAATTTACATTTATTGGTTGTAAATACGGAACCTAAATTCAAATATAGTTATTCTGATTTTTTTTTATAAAAATAGGATTTTAAATTTTTAAGTATTACTAAAATAAATCTTTTGCACGTGCCAAAAGACGGTCCTGGGTAATAGGGTTTTGACTTCTTATAAACACACGAATACACTTAACAAGAAAAGGGTATGGCTTGTTTTAATTAAAAATAATAATTATCACACAAACCAAACCGGTTAAAAAAAACCGGATCGTTACAATTCTCCCCCATTTAATCGGAATTCGTCCCGAATTCTAAGCGGAATCCAATAAAAATTTCAAAGGATACGAAAGAAAAAAGGACACGAGACGAGAACAAAGAAAACAAATATAAACTTGATCTTCTACTGCAAAAGAAAGCAAAATCAGAAACTCTAACGAATAACCGAGTACGGAAAGGTGTCAATTTTTTTTCAAAATTCCCAATCCCAAAACATTACAAAAATCACTGAAATCCGAGTCCCATAAATCGCCGTCCCGGGTCAGGGCCGGGACGGAACCCCGCTCTGATACCAGAAAGGAAAAACACCCGTCTCCTTCTCTCTCTCGAGAACGGCGTGCTACTTATCGAAAAATACCAAATTAAACTGAATTATCCAAAATCCAATAAGAAAATACTGAAAATTTTAATAAAATAAATCCAGCAGAAATACACTTTTAAAATAATTTATAAAATAAGTTTCATAAAACCGAAATAAAATCACGATCATCCCAAAGACACCAAACCGTCCAGATATCCGATTAATCGTCATGCTCACCTGCAAGGGAAAGAAAGAGTGAGCAACAGGAGAGACACTCGGTGAGGTATGAGATGCTAGACCGCAAACCACAGACTCAGTAAATAGCACTACGATCATGTAGGCCTAGCTCTAGCACAAAACAAACACAATGTCTAATACACCACATAAAACATCTAATGCGCTGATAGTACAAGTTACTCTATGCACCATGCATTTCCTCATAAGGATATATGTATATCTCCAAGCGTACAGTAGTCCATCTCTGCACTCCTACAATCTGCGCGTCGGCGACTGATACAAACGTCTTTGTACCCCCACAATCACACTGCTCGTTGGCGGCTTACACAAACGTCTCTATGCACCCGCAATCACACTGCTCGTCGGCGACTTACACAAATGTCTTTGTGCACCCGCAATCCACACAAACGGACATATTTATATATACATATATAACAGTTTTAATATCACTCAATCCATTCAACCGTTGAATTTCCTATTATCCTATTTTGGGTTTAACAATCAATAAAATAATAAACAAGCAAGACTCTCAAACAGACTCAATTCACAGAGACGAATCATGTTTCAAAACTAAACTTTTTATAATAGTAGTACTAAACTAGCTCGGAATTTAAACGGAATAACCCTCACCTGGTCAGTATCGAAATTGGGATCTTGTTTTAGATCTTGCAATCAGCGGGTCCCATCATACCAACTTCGTGAGAGACAGCACGTACCAAAGCATGATTTGATATGGTCAACATACGAGTAAGATATAATAATTACTAGATGATAACCCGCGCCATGCGCGGGGTGAGTTTTTAAAATATGTTGTATTGAAATATTACAATTAGAATGCATCTTGTTATCAAGATTTTTTTTACATTTGATTTGGGGTGGACATTCGGATACCATTTGGTTCAGTTTAGTTTGGTTCGGTTCAGTTATATTTTGATTTTTTGTGAGTTCGATCCGGTTCGGATATGCGGGTTCGGTTTGGATTTGGACTCAGATAACTCATTTTATTTTTAAAAAAATAAAATTCGTATATACTTTAAATTTCTCAAAATATAAAAATAAAAAAATTATTTATAACATATAAATGTGTATAATGCAAGCTAAAATACTTAAACTTAACATAAATTTGGTTAGCTTCAATATTCGGATAAGAAATCAATAGATATTTGAAGTATTAGTATTTTGAATATCATTTAAATATTTTAATCATGTATTTTTAACTATTTGTAAATATTTTCAAGTATTTTGGACAACTTAATAACATTTTATATATTTTTAATATTCTTTTAGATATTAAATTCTAAAAAAATAATATATTTAAGTATATAAATCTGGTTTCGATATATTTGATATCCGAAATATTTCGTTTCGGATTATGTTCTGTTCTAAAAAAATATCATCTTAATAACATCTTACAATTTTTGGTAATTTATAGACGTTTTAAAAAATTCAAAATATAACATATATGAAAAATCTATTTTTTAAAATATGTTTAAGTGATTTTTTTTTGATAATATTAATTAAAATAAAATGTAGAGGATACAAATTTTTTTATCAAATATTTTTGATTTGTAATCATTAATTATCATATATATACGTTAATCATATTAGGTAATTTTGTAGCTTTTATTTAAGGAAATAAACTTACGTAGTTTTTATTTAAGTAAAGAATTTAAGACTATTAATTAATATGATAATTAGTTTAATAAAAAGTATAATATATATTTATATGGACCAACATATTTTTCTAAGGATTTCTGAGAATCATCCTAGTGATGACACGTGGCTACAAAACATGTTGTAATGTTCCAGGATTAATATATAGGGGATTAGCTTCAAGCATAATGTGACAGGATACGTCACAACATCGATTCTCCATTACTAGTTCTCCATATTTCTAGTTTTCCTTTTCTAAGTCTTATGTTAATTTTCCTTTTGATCTTAGATTTATGTTTTCCTTTTCTTATAGTTAAACCTCCTCTTGGTTTGCTATAAATATGTAGCCTAAAGGCACGTTATTAATCATACAATCAATCAATAAAGCTTTCTTAAACCTATTACTTATCTCTCAAGTTATCTTACTAAGTTCTAACGAAAGAGCTTCGCATACGAACTCTGGTTTTCGAGTTGATCCTTCTTCATTAGTGATCATCTCCTACACCTTTGTTTATCCGTTCTTCGAATCCACAGTAGGATTCCTAGTTTGGGATTTATCTATTCGGAATTCCTGTCTCAATGGTATCAGAGCATCTCAATCCTCTAGGATCATATCATGGACACTAGATCAACGACCGCTATGTCTAAGGTGAACAAACAGCTCGACAAAATCCATTCATCCCAATCGCAGCAGTCAGAAGAAATAAGGAAAGAGTTAGGAGGAGAAATTGCAGAACTTAAATCAATGATTTCACAAATCCTAAAGGCTACAAGCTCCGATCAAACTCAATCCTCTACACCAAAACCAACAGACCCAAATTCATCAGAACACAGCACCATCAAAACAGCCGCACCATCCGACGCAGACAACCACCCCCTCTTCCCCACACACTCTCTTCCCGCTTAACAAAAGTCGGTTTCCCAATGTTCGACGGAACATAGCTCAAAGAATGGATATATCGGTGTGAACAAATTTTTCCATCAACAACACATCACCAGAACTAAAAGTCCGTCTTGCCTCTCTTCATCTCACCGGAAAAGCTCTACAGTGGCACCACGGATATATCACAAATAGATATAATATATATCCTCTCTGGCCAGACTACGTTAGCGCTATATCATCAAGATTTAGAGAGCTATACTATGATCCTCTCGCCGAACTCGTTAGTCTAAAACAGAGCAGCGACACTATTGACGAATACTTAGAGAAGTTTGATTCTTCGATGACTCGTCTCACGCTTCCACCGGAACACGCACTGAGCATCTTCTTGACCAACATGAACCAGCATCTTGCTTTCCATGTTCGACAGTTCAACGTAACTACCGTTCCAGAAGCTGCCCGCATAGCCAAATTCCATGAGCTCTCTCTCCAGCACACTCCTGTAAAGTCATCTCGACCTTCCTACAACTCGTATCAAAAGACAAACTCATCATCTTCATACAAATCTCAAACTGCAACCACACCAGCAACAGCGAACACAAAACCTCTGCTACAAAATACAAATCAGAAACGCCTTACCTTCGACGAGATGCAGGAACGAAAGCGTAAAGGTTTATGTATGTTCTGCGAAGAACCCTTCACTCCAGGCCACCAGCTTAAACACAAGCGAGCTCAAATCTTGTATCTCGAAACAGAGAATGAAGACTCCGAAGAGGAAGAAGACATACAGACACCAGCTGATCCAGCCATCGAAGATACTGATAACAAAACTCCGACAATCTCTGTTCATGCTCTCAACGGCTCACCAACTTACAATTGCATGAGAATTATGGGTCAATACGGAAAAAGAAAGCTCCATATTCTCATCGATCCAGGAAGCACTCACAACTTCCTTGATCTCCAAGTTGCTAAAACTCTGGGTTGCAACCTCACATCGATCACACCGATGCCCGTAGCCGCAGCAAGTGGCGACTTGATCACCACCTACAAGTGCAGTGATTTCGTATTGAAGACACAGGGATATGAGTTCAAATCTGAAGTCCGGACCTTACGACTCGGATTTAGTGATCTCGTTCTTGGAGTCCAATGACTCTCCACTTTAGGACCCATCTTGTGGGATTTCCTAAACCTTCGTATGGAATTTAAATTCAAAGGAATCAAGCATGTCCTTCGGGGAATCACACCAAATGATTCAAAGATCATCTCTAGCAGCAGCCTCAACAAATTAATGTTACAAGAATCGCATGTAGCGCTTCTCACCTGCAAAAGGTGGATGAAACAAAACCAGAACAAGGACTCAGGCCTGAGACAATTTTCTATCATATTGAGGCTAGCGATACAGCACAAGACAGTTCTGGATCACTACAACGCCTTCTCGAATCATACTCAGATATCTTTGACGAACCAACTGAGTTACCTCCATTTCGAAAAGGATTCAATCATAAGATACCTTTAGAAACTGGTGCTAAACCAGTGAATCTCAGGCCATATCGTTACTCTTCCATACAAAAAGACGCAGTTGATAAAATGATCCGGGAGATGCTCACGCAGGGAATCATATAAGACAGCTCCAGCCCATACGCTTCTCCAATTGTCCTCGTCAAGAAAAAAGATGGCTCTTGGCAGCTTTGCGTCGATTACAGAGGTCTCAACAAACAAACTATTAAAGATAAATATCCCATACCGCTCCTGGAAGATCTACTTGATGAACTCGGTGGCGCAAGAATATTTCTCTAGGCTCGACCTAAGAGCTGGCTTCCATCAGTTGAGAATGGCACCCGAAGATATATACAAGACAGCGTTCCGTACTCATTCAGGACACTACGAGTATCTCGTGATGCCGTTTGGCCTCACAAATGCTCCATGCACGTTTCAAGGTCTCATGAATCACGTGTCTGAACCTGTCCTTCGGAAATTCCTCTTGGTCTTTTTCGATGATATCCTGATATACAGCAAGACGTGGGAAGATCACCTACTTCACTTAGACATGGCTTTCGCAATTCTACGACATCACCAACTATACCTCAAGCGGTCTAAATGCACGTTTGGCGCTACAAAAATAGAATACCTTGGTCACTTTATCTCCTCCGATGGCAT
Organism: Raphanus sativus; assembly: GCF_000801105.2. Lineage (NCBI taxonomy): Eukaryota > Viridiplantae > Streptophyta > Magnoliopsida > Brassicales > Brassicaceae > Raphanus > Raphanus sativus. The sequence goes on along the minus strand of NC_079518.1, from coordinate 21,748,351 downwards.
CAGTACCGATCCTGTTAAAATCAAAGCCGTGGAGCTTTGGCCAACACCTGCTAGCCAGAAACAACTTCGAAGCTTTCTTGGTCTTGCGAATTATTATCGTCGCTTTATCCAAGGTCACAGCATCATTGTGCGCCCTTTGACATTTCTTCTTCGCAAAGATAGCTTCTCATGGAGTACTGAAGCATCTACCGCCTTTCAAAATTTGAAAGATGCATTAATATCTGCTCCTGTACTTGCTCTACCGGATTTCTCCAAGCAATTTACAGTAGAAACAGACGCTGCAAAGACAGGTATCGGTGCAGTTCTTATGCAAGACAATCACCCTATCTCTTACATTAGCCGAACTATGGGTCCTCGTCACCAGAACCTGTCCGTCTATGAAAAGGAGCTACTTGCAGTCGTACATGCGGTGCAAACATGGAACGCATATTTTGCGCACGCCAAATTCATCATCCGTACCGACCAAAAAAGCCTAAAGTTCTTACTGGAACAAAAGATTTCAACACCATTCCAGCATATGTGGTTATCAAAATTAATGGGATACACTTTTGAGATACACTACAAGCAAGGAAAAGAAAACGTGGCAGCCGATGCTCTTTCACGAGTCACAGGTTCCGAGCTCCTCAACCTCGCTCTGTCTCAAATTCACAACAGGTTTTATGATAAACTCAAACAACTATGGGACACAGACCTGAAGCTTCGTCAAATAATACAAGACCTGCAAACTCAACCATCAAAACACTCAGCATATTCTTTTGTCAACGGCGAGTTACGAAGAAAAGGTAAACTTGTAGTTGGCGATGATGAAGATACCAAGCTTCATATCTTTAGATGGTTGCACGATTCGGCAATAGGCGGTCACTCTGGTAGAGATTCAACGCTGCAGAGAATCAAAACCTTATTCTTTTGGCCAAAGATGAGCTTGGAAACTCAGAATTATGTGCGTAATTGTTCAGTATGTCAGAGAAACAAATATGGTTTGGCAGCAAAACCGGGTTTACTACATCCTTTACCGGTACCTGCAGGAATTTGGGAATCGGTAAGTCTTGACTTCATCGGAGGCTTACCACCATCGTCCGGGAAGCATTGTATCTTGGTTGTTGTCGACAGGCTTAGCAAGAATGCCCACTTTCTAGCCCTATCTCATCCTTATACCGCTATGGACATCGCTAAGCTCTACCTAGATCAAGTTTTTCGTCTTCATGGTATGCCCAAGGACATCACCAGTGATAGAGACCCAACATTCTTAAGTGAGATTTGGCGCGAGATGTTTCGTGTTCATGGTGTCGATCTCAACTTCTCTACATTTTATCACCCGCAAACAGACGGCCAAACTGAAGTTACCAACAAGATGCTCGAAACATATCTTCGTTGCATGACATCAGACTCACCACGTTCATGGATCTCGTGGCTTCCTTTAGCAGAATGGTGGTATAATACCACATACCATTCAGCCATTCATAGCACGCCGTACGATATTGTCTACGGTCAACCTCCTCCCGTTCACATGCCATACCTTCCAGGCGAGAGTTCATCTTCTTCTGTCGACAGAACTTTGCAAAAACGTGAAGCAGTCATCGACCTTATGAAGTTTCATCTCCTCCGCGCTCAAAACAGAATGAAGCAATATGCCGATGCTCACCGATCTGATCGGGAGTTCAAAATTGGAGACTATGTTTACTTGAAATTACAACCTTACCGCCAACATTATCTCAAATGCCGCAATATCCCTCATAAACTTTCACCTACATACTACGGTCCGTTCTTGGTTATTGAACGTATTGGAACTCGTGCATACAAGCTGGAACTCCCTTCAAATGCAGCAATACACAACGTTTTTCATGTCAGCCAGCTCAAGTTATGTCCAAATCCTCCGACTTCACTACCTTTGCTACCTTAATATCTCAACGATGTGGGAACAAGCAAATAACCAGAGCTGATTCTCGAGAAGAAAATGGTGAAACACCATAACAGAACTGTTACTAAAGTCTTAGTTCAGTGGAAGGGGTTTACACCAGAAAAAGCAACTTGGGAATACTATCAAGATTTCATTGCAAAGTATCCTGATTTCCATCCTTGAGACCAAGAATGTTCTGAAGGAGGGAGTATTGTGATAGGATACGTCACAACATCGATTCTCCATTACTAGTTCTCCATATTTCTAGTTTTCCTTTTCTAAGTCTTATGTTAATTTTCCTTTTGATCTTAGATTTATGTTTTCCTTTTCTTATAGTTAAATCTCCTCTTGGTTTGCTATAAATATGTAGCCTAAAGGCACGTTATTAACCATACAATCAATCAATAAAGCTTTCTTAAACCTATTACTTATTTTTCAAGTTATCTTGCTAAGTTCTAACGAAAGAGCTTCGCATACGAACTCTGGTTTTCGAGTTGATCCTTCTTCATTCGTGATCATCTCCTACACCTTTGTTTACCCGTTCTTCGAATCCACAGTAGGGTTCCTAGTTTGGGATTTATCTATCCTGAATTCTCGTCTCACATAAATAAAGACATTGCTTGTTGCAAAAGTATAACAAAAGGTGCATAACCTTTTTGGAAAAGTTACGGCACGATAGATCTACAATAAGGAGGACAACTGGACAAGAGTGGCTCTTTGGTGGCTAGACGAACATGGGATAAAGAAGTAGCAAGAGCGAACACAAATGGAAGGAAGGAGAAGGTGGAGAGAAAGATAAGATCGGAGGTGATGATCACATTGGCGGCTATTCATCACGACCAAAGAAAATACATTAATAGGTAATAGGGTTTTGACTTCTTATACACACAGGAATACACTTAACAAGAAAAGGGTATGGCTTGTTTTAATTAAAAATAATAATTATCACACAAACCAAACCGGTTAAAGAAAACCGGTTCGTTACAATTAAGATGAAGAATGTTGCATCACAAAACGTAAACATTGTTTCTTGCAAGACACAGAATTATGAGTGCCCTTTACAACCCAGCTGGTACATCAATATTTTCTTGCTCATCATAAGTGCAGTGAAAAACAATATTTAATAAATAATGAAAACACCACTTAGCGAGAGTTAATGACAGTTGCAGTGTATTCATTGAATGTAACGGATTCATCAGAACTACTTATCACAGTCGATACCGTCTCTTCAACCAACACAGAAGACGATGACGCTGCGGTAGCTAACCTAGCGAGTCTCAATGAATAATAGTAGTTTGGCTTGATTGGTCGTGGAATATCCGGTGACCTGCCTCTGAGCATCAACACCACGGAGTCTGCATTTGGTCTGCTCCCCGCCTCATCTTGGAGGCAGCATAAAGCTATCTGTAGACATTTCAGTACTTCATCGCCCACTAATGAATCGTCTTCCAAGTGGGAATTCACTAGCGAGAGGTAGTTGCCTCCGTTCCATGTTCGCCATGCCTGTTGTGAAACAAATACATCAAACAGATTAACTATATTATATATATATTTTTTTTTTGATGGAACTATATTATATATTTTAATAGAAGAAAAAGAAGAGATATGAAAGTTGTAATACTATGATTAATTTGTCTTCTTACCAGGTCGATTATGCTATCGCCAGGAAAGGAGTTGCAAAACTTGAAATTTTGCTTCTCCATGATAATCTCTAGGATAACAACTCCGAAGCTAAAAAGATCAGATTTATCAGACATTATTCTAGATACTGCGTATTCCTCGGACATGTAGCCACTGTAATAACAAGGAAAAAAAAAAGAAAAGACTAATCAAGACAAAAAAGAATAAAAAAAAGACAGAAGAAGCTACCTTTTTTTTTTTTTTTTTTTTTTTTTTTTTGTCAACTGACAGAAGAAGTTACCTAAAGACAATAATTATTCTAGACACTGCGTATTCCTCGGACATGTAGCCACTGTAATAACAAGGAAAAAAAAAAAAAGAAAAGACTAATCAAGACAAAAAAGAAAAAAAAGACAGAGGAAGCTACCTAAAGACAATAATTAAAACTAGGGCTGGGCATAAAACCCGTAACCCGAAATCCGAACCGAACCCGAACCGAAAAACCCGATCCGAACCGAATCCGAATTTTTATAAATATCGGAATGGATCTTGTAGGGTGTTACAAAACATATCCGAACCCGAAGTGTTATTAACCGAACCCGAATGGATAATCCGAAAAACCCGAAAACCCGAAAAACCCGAAAAATACCCGAACAAACCGATCCGAATGTCCGAATTAATATATAATATAAATATTTAAAACATAAATATGTACTTCAAATATTCAATTTCATCTTTATTTCAACATGATATCTAACAATAAGTATATAATTTTTTTTAAAAAATATCTTAAATACTCCATTATATATAAATAAGTATATACTTTTATGTTTTTCTATTGAATTTTAGATTTTACTTAGGGTATATCCGAACCGATCTGATATAACCCGAATCCGAATGATATATGGTTACTTCGGGTATTAACCGAACCGAACCGAAACCGATGTGTTATATCCGAACCCGAACCGAACTTGTAAATTTACTAGAATGGGACCTAGAAGGTGTTACAAAATAGAACCGAAATCCGAAAAACCCGAACCGAACCCGAATGGGTACCCGAACGCCCAGGCCTAATTAAAACATTTGATTTCTTACTATGATCCAACCACACGCTGGGTCTGTGCCTCTGTCTGGCCGCTTTCTAAAAATTTTGCCATACCAAAATCTGAAATCTTGGCGGTCATATTACTGTCAAGCAAAATGTTGCTGGGTTTCAAGTCTCTATGTAGAATAGGACTGTCTCTTGAGTTGTGGAGATACGAAAGCCCTTGTGCAATCTCACCCATGATACGGAACTTCTGTTCCCAACTAAGCGACCGGCTTAGAGCTCCACCTAGAGAAAACACACAAGTCGATTTAAACACAATTTCCTATTGCTGTTTTAACTAGAAATTATTCTGAATATTAGAAAGAAAGGAGAGAAGCCACTAACGGAATAGGAAGCGGTTTAAACTCAAATTCTCCATATATTCATAGACCAATATGCGCTCTGTCCCTTCACAACAACATGATAGCAGGCGTACTAAGTTTATATGGAGAACGTTGAGAACGGTTCTTACTTCGTTCCTAAATTCAATTGTCCCTTGTAATGATGTTCTTGACAATCTCTTCACGGCAACAATGGTGCCATCATCTAAGATTCCCTGTCATCATACATTTAAACTTGTGATAAGTTGTTAAGATTGTTAACTATATACTCTGTAAATCAATCTAAACGTCTTCCTCTTACAATGTATTACTGATAAATGATACAGTTACAACCGAATAGTCTCAAGAAGATATCGGATCGCCTCAAGATCTCACGATCTCACACTAATCTCCAGTTTCTAAATGCATAACGATAAACAGAGAACAATAGAAACTATATAAAGCCTAGCTCTTTCTCTAACTGAAAACTCTCCAGCTGGTTCAGAGTCTTTCCCTCCACCACGTCAGCATTATGACTTCTTCCTTTGACCCATGCTTGACCAAGCTTATCATAATTCCAAATTTAAGAGAGATTTCACCTTGTAAAAAAAATTTTACCTTGTAAACAACACCAAAACCACCTCGGCCGAGTTCGTTGGATACAGAGAAGTTATCAGTTGCAGCAGCAACTGTTCTGAGCGCAATGAAAGAGAAAACTTCTCGTGATAATTCGGTCATCATAATCTCTGTTTCAGTTGGTTCTACACATAAACGACACGTTCAATGCTTTTAAATTGATGATGACTATTAAAAAAAAAAAAAAAAAGAAGGAACTCAAAATTTTGCTTACCTTGTGAGTGTGATGAGCCTCTTTTCATTCGCTTCCAGAGGCAGAAGCAGCCAAGGATGAACGCTGCGATTCCTCCTACTATGATCAAAGTGATATAACGCTCCTCCAATCTTGTTTCTTTAGTATCCCCTAAAGAAAAATGTGGAAAACATATGATTATCAGAAGGGGAGGAAACATATTGAGAAACCAAGACCAAAAAAAAATAATATGGAGATAATACAAAACTGTATATTGCTTCAAATCTGTTAGATTCCTGGGAATTTCATTACTAACCCGTTTCATTACTTGCAAGTCGGACATAAAGATCTTGACCGCCTACGCTGTAGTTTCTAATGTCGGTGAGCTCTCTCGTCCAAATGACACAACCGCGCTGGCCGATACCGACATACGCAAATGCTGTACAGTAACAATCCCCTTGGCACATCCTCAAACATTCTTTAGAATTGATTTTCATATCCACAGTTACGCCTGTAGTATCTGGAATCCTCATATTCTTAAGCATTAAGAATTCATCTCCCCGGCAGTTCAACTTCGTCTTTCTCCTACAAGAGAATTTGTTTCCAGCGGCCCAAGGTAGCGTGGACAATGGAATAAAGCCTTCAATACAAAGGCACGTCAATAGTGATTTGTTTTCTAAGCAGTAAGCATTGGACCCACATGGGTATCCACTGCACACATCTCTTTCAGTAGACCAAGACAGCTCCCACTCCTTTTTTTCTTGAACCCATTTATATAGATTATAATTTCCTCCCGGCGTCAATGTCAGTCTGGAGTAGTTTCGTCCGTAAGACATAACGAACGTGAGACTGACCTTATCCCACTCAAAAACCTGTGGCATGTCACCAAACTGGATTCCATTCCAGGGATCCCTTCGATGCGCATACACGTTAAATCCATACTCAACATAATTTACAAAAATCTGAAAGAGACCTCCTCGATTTACAATTTCCATAATTCTTACCCCACTTGCAGGATTATCAGAACTTATCCATGATTGAAGGAATATGTCGGCTCCAGTTTTTGGATTCATTCCCAGTGTCATCTCCGGTAGTAAAGTATCCGTCGGAAAATCAAAACTCTGCCACAAGATGCTATAAGAGTCCTTTTTGTTAGTGTTTTTGAGCACTAGGTTTCCGCTGTCCAGAAGTTCTACCACCATCGGTTGAGAAGAACTCCCATCTCCTCCAATTAGATTCGTTGACCAGATAGGAAGATTAAGATGATTGTAAAGGATGAGGTTGTTGTCGGTCAAACGGAGGGAGAAGTTTGATTCAAAGAGAGGGTGGTTTCTGTTGGCTACCCACAGAACAGTTCGCTTCGGATCCTCCTTATACCATATCCCTATATACCAACTACGAGTATATTTATCTGGTTGAAATAAACCCAGCTCAAAGATATTACCACGAGACACAATGGTCTGGTTCAAGTCTGAAAGAATTTCTAGAGAAAATGAAACTGAAGCACAACAAAGAAAAACAACAAATAAAAACAACAAAAGGGAATTCCGTTGCAGTCTCATCTTTTTATCATTTATCAGCCAAAGAAAAACACACTTCGTTTAGATTGAGGATTCAAAACCAAAAATAAGAGAAAATAATGAACGAAGGCACAAAGAAGAAACAAAGCTGACACATTGCCTTCATAACCCATAAGCAATAAACCAATTAGCCTTTCTCAACTCTATCCTAGGCCTCCATCCCTCTTTCAAGTTTTTTTCCCTCGCTATTTAATTTTAATTTGACCATTTTTGGGTTTGTTGTAACATATGTGACATATGATATGTCTTGTCCACTTTCCCAAACGGAATACCACTTAATATATTTTACTAGATTTTCCTTAAAGCGCCGGATTTTTTTTCTTGATTTTTTATTTGTTGTAACATATGTGATATATGATATGTCTTGTCCACTCTCCCAAACGGAATACCACTTAATATATTTTACTAGATTTTCCTTAAAGCGCCAGATTTCTTTTCTTGATTTTTTATTTGTTGTAACATATGTGACATATGATATGTCTTGTCCACTCTCCCAAACGAAATACCACTTAATATATTTTACTAGATTTTCCTTAAAGCGCCGGATTTCTTTTCTTGATTTTTTATTTGTTGAGAAGTGTAATAAATTTCAGGTGGTAACTTTTTGATCCGCACCATATATTAAATATTAAAAATTTAGAAACAATATAAGTTCTTATAAGTGTTATATCCTAATTCTATTATAACCGTAGAAATTGAAATATTCAATCATAAATTTGTGAATAAAAGCTGAAACCTTATTTAAAATAAATATTTAGTTTTTGATGTGAAAAAAATATATTTAGTCTTTGAACTTATATTTATTTTTTCTTAGGTTCTAATCCGTGCCACAACATATAATCATAATTCAAAACTAAAATTTGTACCAAAATGTGAGATTTTTATTTCATCAAAATTCAATATTGAAAGAGATAAATTACACCTGATTTTATATGGTTAATAAATTATTTTATTATATAAATTTTAATTGGTGCCAAAATCCAAGACCAGAATATTTTAAAACATCACTTTAACCCATACCAAAATGCAATATCATATTTTTTTTTAATTGGACATACTTGTTATTGGATTATTAAGTTATATGATTTTAATGAAATGAAATTTAATCAATATAGATAAGATTTAAGTGGTTGATGAACAATAAATCTCTATTTCAACAAATATAAAATTAAACATATTCAAATGATATATGTATCTGTAATAACTATAAATTAGATTAGCACTCCATGGAATTTATTATATAAAATTTCTAAAAAATTATAAAAGTTTCATTCTAAGATAGTATAAAATGAAATATGATACATAAAAAATTTCCAAAAATAACAAAAGAAAGATGGGTACTACTGCATTTTGGACGTGTTGAAATGATACTAAATGCTCATGTAGCTAAATTTGTAGACCAGTACTATTTTTCAATTTTAGGCTATTTAAGATTTTTAATATATTGACAATTAGTTATTTTATTTTAATTTTAAATTTTTAATCTTAAGATTTTTCTACTATATCTTAAGATATTTAGATATTGTTTACAAAAATGATTATTTAAATATTGTATGTTGTAACCTATTTAACAGGACAGAATTATTCTGAATAGTATATATACCGCGAAAACAATTTTTTAAAAAGCTTTATTATTCATAAATCACTTCTAATACTTAAACTTTTCATTTACCAATATCTAATTAACTGAATTAGACCAATTTGTTAGGGTAAATGATACACTCTAAATTTTACCAGTTTACAGTCATAATATAATTCATATTTAAAGTCTATTATAAGTGTTTGGAATATATTTTGAAGTTTTTTCAGGTCGAGACATGTTTCAGAACAATGTGGAGATTGTGGAGAATTTTAGAGTTTATGGATGAGGAAACTCGTAGATGTTCAAGAAGCCTAAGTCGAGATTTAGAAGAAGCTTCGATTGATTCTGTTTCCTTGGTGTCGCTAGACATCTGCGCGAGTAAATGTGCTCGACTTGATTCAAGATGACTTAAACCCATAAGTCCCACATATTACAAGAATGCTCTTTGCCAACTTTATACCAAATATTTATAGTTTTGCCATAACTTAGGCAAGAGACACCTTACACATCTTTACAGATTCACATTGATTTTTAGTTTTATTTAGTAGTTTGGAGAGAAGATCAAAGACTCATTCAGATATTTTGTACTAGAACTCAAGTATTCTTACTCTATCTATTTATACAATTATTTCAGTTTATCTTTATGTTTTGCTTAATTATGTCTGAGTAAATACTTTGTTAGATTTAGGGTTTATTAGGATCTAGATGAATTATTGAAATATATAACTGCTAGGGTGATTTTATAGGATCTTTCACAAAATTGATCTAACTACTTGTGTTCTAGAGTAGCTAACTATATTCCAAAGTCAGAGAACTTTCCAAACTTTAATTTTGATTTCTGTATGATTTGGTTTTCAAAAAAAAATTGACGAGAATATCTAGGCAAGGAAGAGATTTCAACGTCTAAGTTTATGTTCTCGCTTCTTTTCGTGCCGCTGGTTTTACTAAAATGACCAAGTGCGCTTCATATATTAAACTGAATCGAGTTTATGAGAAGATATTTTTGACTCAACGTGGCAGAATTTCATTACACTGAATCACGTCTTTCGTATCAAAGAAACTTTACGAAATCATTGAAACAAAGTGAGGAGAAGCAGATGACGATTCAAGGAAGAGTGAAGTGGGCAAAGAGGAAGAAGAAGCAATGGACACGATTTCATCGGGTGAGGTGCTCAGTCCATCAAGTTGTGAGCCAACTGGTCGTGTCCTAGCCTTTATTGTTTTCGTTTTCTGTTGATTGTTTAGTATGATCTTGTTTGACTTCCCAAAGGTTCTCGAAATTTTATTTTGAGTTGTATTTTCAAGAATCGTTTCAAAATTGTTGTTAAATTTATTATATGAAAGATATATCATGAAATACTATATTGTTTAACTTTATGAATGATGTTTCTAACATGTTGTTGAAAGTAGTTCTGTAAAATGTTGTCGAGCTTAATTTTACGAAAGTTATTCCACAAAAATTTATCGATTTTAATTTTATGAAAACTATGAAAACTATTTCATAAAATGTCGTCGAGATTAATTTTACGAAACTCGCTTTGTGAAATATTGTTGAGCATAATTTTACGAAAGCTGTATTTGTAATACCCATGTTTTACGGTTGTTCTTCAAACTTACTTATTGGGTTTGAGTATAAGAAACTCTAGCTGCGATCAAAACTTAATCAAGAAATTTCTCTTTTATGTATGAATTATCCGAGTGAGTTTTGAGTAGTTTTTCCGAAGTAAGATTAGTAGACAAATATCGAGAATTCAGTGAATATATTGCTACAAAAGAGATACTTAAAATTTCCCGAAATCGTTTTCCAAAAGACGTTTTAGCAGCGAGGGATAAAATATCATGTCTTGCTTTGTTTAGTCTTTATCACCCTCTTTAGGTTTCGAGTAATTTTATAGAAATCAACTTCATTTTTCAGGAAGTTATTCAGAAGAAGTACAAAAGTGAGGGATTGGCAACCTGATTTTTGTGCCTCTTTTCTGCTAGTAACCTAGTGTTTCTCAGCGAATTTGGGACAGAAAGATTTATTTTCCAAAAAAATTTCAGAAAACGTTTTTTGGTTGAACTTTTTATGCGTTGAGACTTCTCCAACTAGGTAACGAGGCGAATTTTACAGGGTTTGATAAAATTTATCATTGCCATTTCAGTGTGGATAGAGATACCGCGAGCTTGTTTTGGGCGTTCTTCTTGTGGAGAAGAGTTGCGACTAGGTTTTTGATTTTTCCGAGCACTGTGGCCAATTGCGTAAGCGTTGGCCATAGGAGCAGTTGCTGCTGGAGTTTTTTTACAAGCATTTTTTCGAGCTGCGAGTTTGTCTTTCATATTTCCAAACATTGTTTCGATCAAGCGTTTGCGGCCGCGTGAGTAAGAGTAATCTGCCCCCCCCCCTCCTTATAGCGCTTAATTGGGACCCAAAAATTGCACAGTCAAATTTTTAACGGAGAAAAATAGAGATTCTCGATTTTTCTTAAGAATAAACGCGGAAAAGAAAAGATAGACACTAAAACCAAGTTAGAAAAGGATAGATTTTTATTAGAATCTGTGTAAGAGTGTAGCGAGGTTACAACATGTTATAAGAGCTACGACCACAAGATCTGTTAGCGAGTTCTCTAGTTCTACCCACCTAAACCCTAAACCTAGTTTGATTCGCAGCTCGATAACAAAACATGAAAAAGATGAGAGAAATGGTTTTATTGATTTCAGACTGGACTTTTTGAAAGGCTGCCTACGTATCCTTTTCGAGGATTAAACCAAACGTAGTTCAGTTTACTGAGTTTGAACAAGAGATCAAACTGCCTTCCTAGTTCGTCTAGTAATAGAGTGCAAGACATAGAAAACTAAGCATGTCGAAAAATAATGCCTAAGAGTTGTACATATAGAGAGTTCTAAGAGCCTAAAAATCTTCCTCGTGCTCTCCACCTTGGCCATCCTTATATTTACACTTATCTTCTTTTCAATTTATTTTCTTACCAAAGTCGAATAAACCGTCATTATTATTTGGGCATATTCTTGTCTTGAATCATTAGTTGGATTTCGTCGCGTTTTAGACCCTCTTCGACCGTTTTCGACTTTAAACATTTTTACTATTATTTTCGGAGAAATCATGAAATTATACGATGTTGGTTCCTACATCGTTGGTCCTATGAAATCATTTAATCGAGACAGCAATGGTGTTAAGTTAACCATTATTGCCTTATACGATCCATTTGAGCTTTTACAAGAAGCCATGTGGGAAGTTTGAGGAGCTCACAGAACTATGTGGGCGATTTAAGGAGCTCATGGAGCTATGTGTCCGATTTGAGGAGCTCACAGAGCTATGTGGGCGATTTGAGGAGCTTGTGAGACTATGTGGGTGATTTGAGGAGCTCTCAGAGCTTTGTGATCGATTTGAGGAGCTCTCAGAGTTATGTGTGCGATTTGAGGAGCTTGTGAAGCTATGTGGGCGACTCGGGAATGTTAGCCCCTTTTGTCCGTTCTCATTATCTTTGTTGATTGCGTCGTGAAATTTCGGGACTACTCGGTTTGTTTTAGGTAAGTTTTTATGTATAGATCTCCCGAAACTTGTCTTGCGAAAGAAAGATTATCTTATAGATTTTCCTAGAAGGTTATTGCGCAGGAACTTTCCAAATTTTGTCTTGCAGAAGATTGCTTCGTAAAACTTGTCATTCATGGCCAAAACTTTCCGAATGAACGTTTTTCCGATCTTTTCATGTTTGATAGAAACTCTTTCGTTTCTTGTCCGGGATGAATTACACGGAGTTTTGTTCTCGTATCCTTATTTAAATAGGCTCGGCTTACGTGGTGTAGATTCTTCAACATCCAACTTCTATTTACGTAAGGCATATTTCTCGGAATATTTTAACCGTTGATTTTACCATGACTGATTTGACCCCAACAGATAGTCTTGAAGTGGATCATCTGAGCTCAAGTAGGCGTCGAACAAGTCGGCTTGACTTCTCGTGTTACTGTCTAGATGAATGTGGACTCTTTCTGGTTTCTTAAACAGTTATGAGTTTCTTTTATCTTTAGCTCTAAAATACTCCATAATCTCCACATTACTCCAAAACATACCTAGACCTGAAAAAACTATAAAAGTCTCCATACATATAATAGATTCTAATAGATTCTTTTTTTTCATTAATATAAATAGACTGACATAGACTCTGCAAACTAAACAAGTAACTCTGCATCCATATGAATGACGAACTATAGTTTTTCCTTGCACTACGTGCGGGACTGTCCGCTATTGAGTTTTGTGTTTTGGTATATGAATGATCTCTAAGTTGTGGAAATTTTCTTTCAGGATCTTGATATCTTCCAAATAACTTGCATAAACTGGCCATTCTTCTGGTTCCGAAACCATCTTCATAAATTGAAAACAATCTGTTACAAAAGTGACCTGGAATTGATGTAAATTTCTCATACATTCCATAGCCCAAATGAGAGCTTCTATTTTCAAATGAAGTGGTGACAGGCTTTCCCGAGTATTCCGGTGCCCCCATCAAACCATCAAGCCCTCTAATATACTATACCAACCCCGTCCATAATAGTTTTCCTGATCTTTCCAGGATCTATCTATAAAACATCATCTGCCCGGTGTGGGAGGTAAAATAGTTTTCACCTCCCTATTTTGGGCAACCCTTGATGTAACTTAATCTTGTGCCTCTACCCATAGTAATTCTTTTTTCCGCCGATCTAAGGGTATCTCTGGATCAATATCCAAGTTACTAAACACTTTATTGTTCCTACCCTTCTATAGGTACCAAAGAATCCATGCGAATTGATGATCTTCCATTTGAGGGGTAACTCTCCAATATAGATAATCCATATTCGCAAACAATGATTGTCCAAGAAAAATGTCTGGATTGGATGGGTATTTCGAGAGTGCCCAAACTTGAACAGCTCGTCGGCATTCAAAAATCACATGGTTTATTGATTCATTTTGTGCTCCACATCTAGCACAACAAATATCCCCTTGAATACATCTCCCCCGTAAGCTCTTCCTGACCGCCATGCAACATGTCACAATTTACCATAGGAATTGCCCTAATTTTGGTGGACTTCGTATTTTCCAACCAAAAGCCTTCAGCGGAGCGATAGAAGGTCCATACAATGGGGGTAATTTGTCTATGTCCGGATAGACTCGTTCCACTTGATATCCAGATTTGACCGTATATTCCTATTGTTTGTGAAGTACCATCCGTCTTTGTCAGCCATCTGCTTCTTACTCAAAGGTACACTCTATGATTATTTCGTCCAAAGGGTCCACCAGAGATTGGATTGCCTGCAAATTCCATGTTCTTGTTATTGCATTGATGAAATAATCCAATGTAAGGTCAGGGTGAAGGTTTTGTTGATTTCTATTTGCTGGTCTCGGACAAGTTGTTAAGAGTCAATGATCATCCCATATTGAAAAGGATGATCCTGATCTCACCCATTTGATTAGTCATTTGCTAGCCAAAGATCTAGCAGAGATAATTCTGCGCTAGCCGTAAAACGGTGCGTATCATCTGATCGGTTCCAGAGGTGATGCATTTCTGAAATATCTTCCTTTGAAAACTTTTGAAAATAAAGAAAAAGTGGTTTCTAATCAACCTCCATAACTGCTTTCCAAATATAGCCTATTAAAATCTATGAGGTCTTTACACCCCAATCATCAGCATCCTATGCTCACATAATTATAATGTCCCATGAGTTACAATGCATGCCTCGTGTGCTTCCCTCTAGACTCCACAAATATTGTGCCACAACACTCGTTAACTTCTTCTTGACTGTCTTTAGTAAGCGATAGCAAGATATCACATGATGTAATAGCGCTGTAACCACTGACTTTATAATAATCTCCTTCTGCCCATAGTGAAAAAATTGAAGGTTCATCTTTTTACCCGATTATTTTGCATTTCTTGTATGAAACCAAATACTTGTGTCTTCGAACCCCCCCCCCCCCCCCCCCCCCAGGTTCTCTGACATTCCCAAATATGACCGATACATCCTATATTTTGTATCCCTATAATATCTCACTGTTCCTGGCAAATAGGCTCACCAATCTTATGTCCAAACTGGATAGAAGACTTTTGAAAATTTATCAACTGGCCCGGAACTGCCTCATAATCCTTTAAAATCCTAGGTATTGTTTGACATTCCTATTTGTGCATTAAAGAAAAAAACTATTATTTGCGAAGAGAAAATGTGATATTAACGGGTGTGGGAACCGAAATTCGCACTGTCGATTTTAGTTAAATTTAAACGTAGGAAAACTAAGTTGACATAGTTTTCCCCGAGGATCCCGGCTATCTGCTGGGCCACGCACGACGAAGTTAATACGAGTCTAGTCTGGGAATAAATGCGTAAAATAAAGAGAGCAAAAGAAAGAATCTTATTTCCGAATTCGCGGAGAGCGTTTGAACAACAGGTCGAGATCTCGGCCGCAAGAGCTGTCGATCGTCGCTAGTCTCAAAACCTAGATCTAACCTAATTGAGTCGCAGCTCGCTAAAAAGGAAATAAAAGCCTAAGTTCTAAGTTGCTCTAGAGTGGTTTCTTTCTTCTGATTTCGGATCCCCCTTCCTCTGCTCCTAGTCTTGCTTATATACTCCCATATGACGGTCTATTCTTGACGGGCAGGGTCTGCCGCGAGCTGGGCTTTTTCCATTTTCGTCGGCCTTCGTGTTTATCGGAAAAGTTGACATTTATCTTTTCGGAAATTTGACATTTATCCTTTCGGAAGTTTAACATTTATCTTGTTATCGGAAGATAATTGTAAACCGTCGTATCTATCTTTTAGAAAATCGTAAATGGGCCGTCCGATCGGGTTTGGTCCCTTTCGGGCCGTCTTCCGGACTTCCGTTGTTTCCTACGATTTCTTTGAAAGAATGCTCCTACTTGGATGTCGAGTCTTTCAGAAGATCTTCGATCCATTGCTGAGGCGAATGGTGTTTTAAGATAACCATCACCGTTTTATACGAAGTCTTTCTGTCCATTGACGTCTTATGGGTTCTCCGAAATCTTGGAGCAGGAAAAGGAGTTTTGTTTGCGGGATCTCGGAAAGTCGCAAAACACGGATTTCTCGCGACCCGGGGGCCTAGAACTTACGCACGAAGACTAGCCGCCCGACAACCCGAGCCAACACGGGGCTAGCCGCCCGGCGACCACGGCCGGCACGGGCGCTAGCCGGCGGCGGCCACGGCCAGCACGGAGGCTAGCCGCCCGGCGGCCACGGCCAGCACGGGCGCTAAGCCGCCGGCGGCCACGGCCAGCACGGGGGCTAGCCGCCCGACGGCCACGGCCGCGATCGGAGTCGGCTGCTCGGTTCCTTCGGCTTGTGCGTGTTTTTGCGTTATTTTTAGTTTTCCGTAGGTTTTTCCTTGTGTAGAAAACGTTTCTAGCCGTTGATTTCGAGATGATTAATCTCGAACTTAATATTTTTCCAAGGTTTCTCGATTAACAATTAGTCTCTCGAGGTTGCTCTAATATCTTTCGTGTTTTTCCGAGACTTTCGGACATTGATTTTGTCTTGACCGATTTTGACCCCAACAGTTAGCCCCTCAGTTAGCTAGGAGCCGTAGGGTTTGTAGGTCCTAGCTTGCGGTATGGTTCGTGAGGAAAGTATGGAGACGAAATCGTGTCGAAGGTCGGGGTGAATAGTCAAATTCTTGCCTATAAAGACTTGTGAATTCTTTACCATTCTTATTTCACCCAAGAATCTTAAGTTAATCTCTCTCTTGCAAATTCTCTCTCTATCTTTAAGAAAAGAATGACTTCAAGATCAAAATCCTCGAGGAGGCAGTCTCACTCGTCTTCGGATAGTTTCCATGCCGAGGAGGAAGTTCTGAAACCCGAGGTTTCAGAGATTGACAGGAGCGCGTATTGCGACGCCGTCTTCGGTTCTGATGCTCCCCTTCCCGTGATCCCGATTCCCCGGCGACCTTTGAGGACGCGTAAGGAAACTGACTCGCTGAGCGAAGTATCCCCTGAATACCTTGGAACTCTTCGAGAGTTTTATGAGGTTCCGAAGGGAGTCATGTTTCGCATTCCTCGTGGGAATGAGAGTTCGGAGCATCCTCCGAAGGGTTACTTTACTTGCTACGAGGCGTTCTTGACGCAATGCCGACTGTGGTTCCCAATCCCTGGGGTCATTGTTCAGGCTCTCGACCGTTTCGGGATCGTAATCAGCCAGCTGAACGTGCCGGCTTTGGAAAGCTGGCTTGGCGTTGTGGTTTGAGTTACGAGTTAGGGATGGACCTTAGTCCTGCTGACTTTGAAGGGTTGTGGAACTCCAAGACGACGAGCATCAATGGAGTATACTCCATGAAGGCGAGGACCAATTTTTTGGTAATCCATGGAGTCACCTCCCACGCCAAGGATCACGTTGACCATTTCTTTTTCGTGAGGATATATGGAGAGTCTGTCGAGGAAGGCTTTCTCCACCTATTCCCGACAGACTGGTTGTACCAACAAGGTAAGATTGTCGCATCCCCTTTCTTAGAATCCGAAAAGCGAGTACTGAACGTGTGTGTGTTTTTTTTTTTTTTTTTAGAGAACAGGTGTCTCACGCATGTTCCTTCCGATCTTTCGACCAAGAGAGATTTTTAGGACAAGGCCTTGTCCTGGAACTCCTTTACTCTTGACTGGATTCCAGGGGCGGTCGCGCTTCACCGATCGCGAGGCGGTACGCGGCCCTGTGTCAACGATAGATCCTACGTTTTGCCCCTTCAAGGCGGAGGCGGAGATCTCGGAAGGATAAAGGGATTGCTTTCGAGACCTCGTCGGGAGATGGTGAGCTGCCGAGATACGATCCTGACTTCGCTACAGAGAATTAGGGTGTTCCCCCCCGGGTGACTTCTTCGATGAACTCCCCTGGCGTTTTCCCGTGACAAGTCTTTGGACAACGAGGAGAGGGACAAGGTGACTGCGGAGGGTGCTCGCTTGGTCAACGAGGTTTGTTTTTGAAACTTGAGTAAATCCCCTTTTCTTTTTATTTGACCTTGACTTCTTTGTAGGCCATGAGAGTGTGGAATGCATCGATTGATGGAAGTTTCCGTACTGCCCGGCTGGCCCGCTTCAAAGCAGAGGAAACGGAAAGGGAATTCGCCAAGTATCGGTTGGAGGTGGAGGAGCAAAAACGCCGGCAAGCCGAGGTCCAGGCTCGAGCCCTCGTTCTCGTTCGTGCGGAAAGGAGCGGGCGGAGAAGAGCTGCCGCCGAGCTGAACGAAGGGCCGAAATTTTCTCTACCGAATTCGAAGCGTACAAAGAGGCTCACGACTTTGTAGGCGATTTTCGCGAGTGTCGTGGTCGGTCGGTACTCTACACAAGATGCAGCGTGGAGATTTCTCTCTTTCCGGCGAACTTGCCACGATGGATGGCTCGATGAGAATATGTGCTAACGCTGAATCCTTTGTTCCTCCGATCGAAGGGAGAATTCGAGAGTTGTGGAATCCTATCCAAGTCTCGGAAGATACGGCGGATGTAGGCGCGGGTTTGAATGCAGTTGACGGGGGGAAGAGGTCGACCAGCCCGACTCCTCGTTTGGAATATCTCTAACCGATTGTTATGCATTCGATTATAATTTGTGATAGGCCAAGTGTGGCTGTTTGTATGTATGTGTTGCGACCCTTAGGAGGTCGCGTGACTTTGTGTTTTCTCGGGATTGGTCGTTGGTGGCTTTTGAATCCCTGCTATGAATGCTTTTATGAATCTGCGTTTTGATTTATACTTTCGTCAAGTGTAGAGGGTTTGAATACGCGCAGTCACTTAGTATCCAATCTCTTTTTTTTGTCGCTTGATCCGTAGGTTACTTTGTAGCGAACGTTAGGTTTGTAAGCGATAAGAGGCAAATTTTGGAATCTCGTATTCTGGATACTTATGCCTATGAGATGTCTTAGATACCAGCAAGGCCAGGTTTAGGGCAAGACCTAGGTCTACTTTCGGATTGAAGCTGTGCGATGAAAAATCGGCTTTCGTTTTGCCTGTTTGCGATTTCGACCTGACTCGTACCGTTTTAGAATCTGCGAAGTGTTTATCGGCTTATATGATTCGTTTGGATATGAGTCGAGCTACTTCCTTTACGAAGAGCTAACCAAAATTTGGATTTTTTTGTATAGCGCGCTATGGTATCCTGTCGGATGCAAGAGGACTTCGTTAGAAGCCAGACTACGAATTTGATTGAGTGAAACGTTTCTATGTTTTCCGTCGGGGCCAATCGACGGAAATGAACTTTAGAGTCGCGAACAGACTGTTTGATAGAGTTTTTAGAGTCGCAGATGGACTTTTTGGAGGAGAATGGAGAATCAAGACTTTTCGGGAACTAACGACGTCTCGCGTCCCTCAAAGATATGATTTTCGTTTTCCGTAATGCTTATGCGTTGAGTAAGCATTTGAATTAAGGACTTTATGATGTAGAGTATATGTGAAAAGTATTTTTGCGGGAGTACAAGGATGTTTGTCCCCATCTTCCCCCCCCCCTTTTTGGTGAGGGGGATAGCTGAACTCGTCGGGTTACGACGAGCTGCCTACGTACCTCTTGCGAGGATCAAGCCATCTCGTAGTTCTGTTTCTATCGCGGTTGCTATTACTCCACGATTTCCGGCGCCTTGACTGTTTCAGCTAAGTCGGTGGTCGCGTTGGGAGTTAGGTCATCCGTTCTTTCGGCGATGGACTCGAAGATTTTCCCGCTATCCTGAGTTGTGGCCTGTTCGGACAAATCCGAGCTGCTCTTTGCTGAGTTCTCGGAGATACTCAGATGCTTCTTAGTTCGCTTCGGGTTAGCTACTGGGGCGTTCCGATTGCTGCGCAATTTATGTTCGGCCAGGAAGCAGAGTCGCGACTGTTTTTGGCTTCCCCAGATTACCGCTGTTCCAGTCGGTGTTGGAAAACTTGACGCTGAGATGGTAAGTGGACGGGACTGCCTTCATGGCGTTTATCCAAGGAGTTCCCATTATGGCGTTATAGATAGCCGGGTTATCCACTACCCGCGAATTCGACGATCTTCGTGACTTCTTTAGCCATGACCGGGAGTCTGATTTTTCCGAGGGTCATGGACGTGACGCCCGAGAATCCAGTCAACGGTCTTGGTTCTGGGATGACTTCTCCGAGGGGTATGTTCATCCTCTGCAGAGTGTCGCGGAACATGATGTTGATCATGCTTCCTGTGTCGATGAGGATGCGGCCGACTTCGAGATCCTGAATCACCAAGTCGATGACCAGAGGATCGTAGTGGGGTTTATCGAGTCCGGCTGTATCCTGTTCCTCGAAGATGATTGCGTTGTGGGAACCGATATTCGCACTGTCGATTTAAGTTAAGTTAAAACGTAGGAAAACTAAGTTGACCTAGTTTTCCCCGAGGATCCCGGCTATCTGCTGGGCCACGCACGACGAAGTTAATACGAGTCTAGTTTGGGAATAAATGCGTAAAATAAAGAGAGCAAAAAGAAAGAATCTTATTTCCGAATCTGCGGAGAGCGTTGGACAACAGGTCGAGATCTCGGCCGCAAGAGCTGTCGATCGTCGCTAGTCTCAAAACCTAGATCTAACCTAGTTGAGTCGCAGCTCGCTAAAAAGGAAATAAACGACTAAGTTCTAAGTTGCTCTGGAGTGGTTTCTTTCTTCTGATTTCGGATCCCCCTTCCTCTGCTCCTAGCTTTGCTTATATACTCCCATATGACGGTCTATTCTTGATGGGCTGAGTCCGTCGCGGGCAGGACTTTTTCCATTTTCGTCGGCTTTCGCGTTTATCGGGAAAGTTGACATTTATCTTTTCGGAAAGTTGACATTTATCTTTTCGGAAGTTTACCATTTATCTTGTCATGCGAAGATAATTGTAAACCCGTCGTATCTATCCTTTTAGAAAATCGTAAACGGGTTGTTCGATCGGGTTTGGTCCCTTTCGGGCCGTCTTCCGGTTTTCCGCTGTTTTCTACGATTTCTTTGAAAGAATGCTCCTACTTGGATGTCGAGTCTTTCGGAAGATCTTCGATCCATTGCTGAGGCACATGGTGTTTTAAGATAAACATCACCGTTTTAAACGAAATCTTCCTATCCGTTGACGTCTTACGGGTTCTTTGGAATCTTGGAGCAGGAAAAGGAGTTTTGTTTGCGGGATCTCGGAAAGTCGCAAAACACGGATTTCTAGCGACCCGGAGGCCTAGAACTTAGGCACGAAGACTAGCCGTCCGATGACCCGAGCCAGCACGGGGCTAGCCGCCCGGCGACAACGGCCAGCACGGGCGCTAGCCGCCGGCGGCCACGGCCAGCACGGGGCTAGCCGCCCGGTGGCCACGGCCAGCACGGGCGCTAGTCGCCGGCGGCCACGGCCAGCACGGGGCTAGCCGCCCGGCGGCCACGACCATCACGGGCACTAGCCGCCGGCGGCCACGGCCAGCACAGGGCTAGCCGCCCGGCGGCCACGGCCACGTCCGGAGTTGGCTGCTCGGTTCCTTCGGCGTGTGCGTGTTTTTTGCGTTTTTAGTTTTCCGTAGGTTTTTCCTTATGTAGAAAATGTTTCTAGCAGTTGATTTCGAGATGATTAATCTCGAACTTAATTTTTCCCGAGGTTTCTCGATTAACAATTAGTCTCTCGAGGTTGCTCTAACATTTTTCATGTTTTCCGAGACTTTCGGACATCGATTTCGTCTTGACCGATTTTGACCCCAACAGTTAGCCCCCCAGCTAGCTAGGAGCCGTAGGGTTTGTAGGTCCTAGCTTGCGGTATGGTTCGTGAGGAAAGTATGGAGACGAAATCGTGTCGAAGGTCGGAGTGAATAGTAAAATCTTTGCCTATAAAGACTTGTGAATCTTTTAACCATTCTCACTTCACACCAAGAATCTCAAGTTAATCTCTCTCTTGCAAATTCTCTCTCTACTTTAAGAAAAGAATGACTTCAAGATCAAAATCCTCGAGGAGGCAGTCTCACTCGTCTTCGGATAGTTTTCATGCCGAGGAAGAAGTTCCGAAGCCCGAGGTTTCAGAGATCAACAGGAACGCGTACTGCGACGCTGTCTTTGGTTCTGATGCTCCCCTTCCCGTGATCCCGATTCCCCGGCGACCTCTGAGGATGCGTAAGGAAATTGACTCGCCGAGCGATGTATCCGCTGAATATGAGGTTCCGAAGGGAGTCGTGTTTCGCATTCCCCGTGGGAATGAGAGTTCGGAGCATCCTCCGGAAGGTTACTTTACTTGTTCAGGCCCTCGACCGTTGATAGAGTTTGTTAGAGTCACAGACGGACTGTTTGGTAGATTTTAGAGTCGCGATGGACTGTTTGGAGGAGAATGGAGAATCAAGACTTTTCGAGAACTAACGACGTCTCGCGTTCCTCAAAGATATGATTTTCGTTTTCCGTAATGTTTATGCGTTGAGTAAGCATTTGAATTAAAAAAACTTTATAAGGTAGAGTACATGGGAAAAGTATTTTTGCGGGAGTACAAGGATGTTTGTTCCCATCTCCCCCGTTTTTGGTGAGGGGGATAGCTGAACTCGTCGGGTTCCGACGAGCTGCCTATGTACCTCTTGCGAGGATCAAGCCATCTCGTAGTTCTGTTTCTGTCGTGGTTGCTACTACTCCACGATTTCCGGCGCCTTGACTGTTTCGGCTAAGTCGGCGGTCGCGTTGGGAGTTAGGTCATCCGTTTTCTCGGCGATGGACTCGAGGATTTCCGCTGTCCTGAGTCGTGGCCTGTTCGGACAAATTCGAGTTGTTTTTTGCTGAGTTCTCGGAGATACTCAGGTTCTTCTTGGTTCGCTTCGGGTTAGCTACTGGGGCGTTCCGATGCTGCGAAGTTTATGTTCGGCTAGGAAGCAGAGTCGCGACTGTTTTTGGCTTCCCCAGATTACCGCCGTTCCAGTTGGTGTTGGAAACTTGACGCCGAGGTGGTAAGTGGACGGGACTGCCTTCATGGCGTTTATCCAAAGAGTTCCCATTATGGCGTTATAGATAGCCGGGTTATCCACTACCGCGAATTCGACGATCTTTGTGACTTCTTTAGCCATGACCGGGAGTCTGATTTTTCCGAGGGTCATGGACGTGACGCCCGAGAATCCAGTCAATGGTCTTGGTTCTGGGATGACTTCTCCGAGGGTATGTTCATCCTCTGCAGAGTGTCGCGGAACATGATATTGACCGTGCTTCTTGTGTCGATGAGGATGCGGCCGACTTTCGAGATCCTGAATCACTAAGTCGATGACCAGAGGATCGTAGTGGGGTTTATCGAGTCCGGTCGTATCCTGTTCCTCGAAGGTGATTGCGTGATTGGGAACGTCGTCCTCAGGACACCATCCGGGGCTTGTCTCGGCCTTCCGTCCGTAGGCTTTGATTGACGAAACGGAGTCCTGGTAAAAATGCGATCCTCCGATGACCATGTTGATCCTTTGGCGGTTGTTGTTGTTTCCTTCGCCGTCTTGTCTCCGTCGCGTTTTCGCCCAATTAAGTTCCAGGAGCGTTATTCTCGGGATTGGCTCCGTCGGTCTTTGGCGGACGGTCAGAATCTAGGATCAAGTCTTTCATGCTCTTGACCGTTGCTAGTTTGCCGTCAAGCAGCTTCATAATGAGTCTAGCGCCGAGGACTTTGCAGTTGGCGGTGGAGTGACCTCTCGTCTGATGGAACTCGCAGCTGGAATTGTCCTTGTACGAGTTCCGCGTCCAAGTGTTTCCGGCGGTCCTTCTTGTTCGGAATTGACGGCGTAGTTATGCTCGCCTTGGACGTCTTCCCCTTCGTGATGGACTTACTTGTCGTTACGAGAGGTTTTCTTCTTGCCGGATGCTTTCGGCGGTCCATGCTTTTGCGCTAGGATTTTCATCTCTTCTTCCATGATGATGAAATCCGTTGCCTTGTGGAGAGTGTCCTGGATGGTGCGTGGCCTTTCCAGAGAAATCCACTTTCGGAATTTCGATTTGTACCAGAGGTTTTTTCCTCAGGGCGTCGATGGCGACTCTGTCGCTGAGGCCTGTTACCCCTGGACATCACCAGTTTGAACCTCCTTATGTAGTCGCGGAGCGGTTCGTCTTCCTTTGAATTAGACTCCAAAGGTCTACGTCGGAAGTTTCCCTGTCCATGAACATGGAGAATTGCTTCAGAAAAGCCGAAGCAAGCTGGCGGAAACTTCCGATGGAGTTTCTTTTCAAGTGTGAGAACCACTCGAGCACAGCACCTCTGAGGTTCTCGACGAATAGGAGACAGCAGCCGATGTCCTTTTCCCGCTCCGGAAGTTTAGACCTTGCCATCGCAATCTGGAAAGACTGCAGATGTACCTTTGGATCTGTGGTTCCATCGTAGGTGGGAAGCTTTATTTTCCAGGATCTGAGACTCGTGCGTCCGTGATTCGAGAGGTGAACGGAGTTTTTCTCGATTCCTCGAGGAGCAGGTCGATATCGGGGGCAGTGCTGGTCGCGTGGTGAATCTGCGATTTTACCGCTTTCACCTCGGCTGCAGTTTTGGCGATGTACTCGCGCAAATCGTGGATTTCGTTGGCGCCGTTCGCACTCCTTTGTCTACGTTGGCTGCGATAGGCGCGAGTCTGGTCCTCAGCCAACCTTTCTCGCTCTGAACCAGTAGAGGTCTTCT
The DNA here is from genome assembly GCF_000801105.2 of Raphanus sativus. Taxonomy (NCBI): domain Eukaryota; kingdom Viridiplantae; phylum Streptophyta; class Magnoliopsida; order Brassicales; family Brassicaceae; genus Raphanus; species Raphanus sativus. The sequence continues at coordinate 21,723,909 of NC_079518.1, read as the reverse complement.
TCCTCTTCTGTCATGGGTTTTTCGAAGGCTGCCGCCAGTCGAGCTGACTGACTTCGAGTCCTTTTGTGGTGGAGGTCGGCGTCTTCGTCGGACGGGTCCGATTGATCGCTGATATCCAGATTGATTCTTTCGACGTCGTCTCCTTCGGTCCCTTGCGGGAGGTGGAAGGTTGCCCGTCGTTTTCTTCTGCCCCGTCGGAGTGGTATCGTCAGGGACGAGTTCCGGGGATTTTCTTGGGGCATCTTTTTCTTGGTCTCCGGAAGTTCCGAAGTCGAGCCTCCTGACACGCCTCACCTTGGTGGATCCGCACGGGAGTTTGCTTTTCGCTGTTAAGGTATTGACCTGTTTAGCGAGTGAAGCCATTAGTTTCTCTTTGTTCTTCCGACCGTTTCTGGCGGTGGCGAACAGTTCCTTCACCTGGTCCAGCATCGCGGTGTTTGCCTCGGCAGTGACCGTCGATACGTTTCCGGCAGGAGTCTTCTCAGCGTTGGCATCGACGGCTGATCCGTCGTGCGTTTGCTTGTCTTTTTCCGCGTCAACAGACATGCTTAACTGGGCGTGCGTAGTTGCGAGAAAGATAAATCCGTGAATCCCCCTCCTTCTAGCGCCAAACTGTGGGAACCGAAATTCGCACTGTCGATTTAAGTTAAGTTAAAACGTAGGAAAACTAAGTTGACCTAGTTTTCCCCGAGGATCCCGGCTATCTGCTGGGCCACGCACGACAAAGTTAATACGAGTCTAGTTTGGGAATAAATGCGTAAAATAAAGAGCGCAAAAAGAAAGAATCTTATTTCCGAATCTGCGGAGAGCGTTGGACAACAGGTCGAGATCTCGACCGCAAGAGCTGTCGATCGTCGCTAGTCTCAAAACCTAGATCTAACCTAGTTGAGTCGCAGCTCGCTAAAAAAGGAAATAAACGACTAAGTTCTAAGTTGCTCTGGAGTGGTTTCTTTCTTCTGATTTCGGATCCCCCTTCCTCTGCTCCTAGCTTTGCTTATATACTCCCATATGACGGTCTATTCTTGATGGGCTGAGTCCGTCGTGGGCTGGACTTTTTCCATTTTTCATCGGCTTTCGCGTTTATCGGGAAAGTTGACATTTATCTTTTCGGAAAGTTGACATTTATCTTTTCGGAAGTTTAACATTTATCTTGTCATGCGAAGATAATTATAAACCGTCGTATCTATCCTATTAGAAAATCGTAAACGGGTTGTTCGATCGGGTTTGGTCCCTTTGGTCCCAGCACGGGCGCTAGCCGCCGGCGGCCACGACCAGCACGGGGCTAGCCGCCCGGCGGCTACGGCCAGCACGGGCGCTAGCCGCCGGCGGCCACGGCCAGCACGGGGCTAGCCGCCCGGCGGCCACGGCCACGTCCGGAGTTGGCTGCTCGGTTCCTTCGGCGTGTGCGTGTTTTTTGCGTTTTTAGTTTTCCATAGGTTTTTCCTTGTGTAGAAAATGTTTCTAGCAGTTGATTTCGAGATGATTAATCTCGAACTTAATATTTTCCCGAGGTTTCTCGATTAACAATTAGTCTCTCGAGGTTGCTCTAACATTTTTCATGTTTTCCGAGACTTTCGGACATCGATTTCGTCTTGACCGATTTTGACCCCAACATGCGTGATTGGAACTCGTCCTCTGACACCATCCGGGGCTCGTTTCGGCCCTCGTCCGTAGGCTTTGATCGACGAAACGGAGTCCTGGTAAAAATGCGATCCTCCGATGATCATGTTGATCCTTTGGCGGTTGTTGTTGTTTCCTTCGCCGTCTTGTCTCCGTCCGCGTTTTTTCGCCCGATTGAGTTCCAGGAGCGTTATTCTCGGGATTGGCTCCGTCGGTCTTCGGCGACGGTCAGAATCTAGGAGCAGGTCTTCCACGCTCCTGACCGTTGCTAGTTTGCCAGCAAGCAGCTTCGTAATGAGTCTAGCGCCGAGGACTTTGCAGTTGGCGGTGGAGTGACCTCTCGTCTGATGGAACTCGCAGCTGGAATTGTCCTTGTACGAGTTCCGCGTCCAAGTGTTTCCGGCGGTCCTTCCTTGTTCGGAATTGACGGTGTAGTTATGTTCGCCTTGGACGTCTTCCCCTTCGTGATGGACGTACTTTTCGTTATGAGAGGTTTTCTTCTTGCCGGATGCTTTCTGCGGTCCATGCTTTTGCGCTAGGACTTTCATCTCTTCTTCATGATGATGAAATCCGTCGCCTTGTGGAGAGTGTCCTGGATGGTGCGTGGCCTCTCCAAAGAAATCCACTTTCGGAATTTTGATTTGTACCAAAGGTTTTTTCTCAGGGCGTCGATGGCGACTCTGTCGCTGAGGCCTGTTACCCTGGACATCACGAGTTTGAACCTCCTTATGTAGTCGCGGAGCGGTTCATCTTTCTTTTGAATTAGACTCCAAAGGTCTACGTCGGAAGTTTCCCTGTCCATGAACATGGAGAATTGCTTCAGAAAAGCTGAAGCAAGCTGGCGGAAACTTCCGATGGAGTTTCTTTTCAAGTGTGAGAACCACTCGAGCGCAGCACCTCTGAGGTTCTCGACGAATAGGAGACAGCAGCCGACGTCCTTTTCCCGCTCCGGAAGTTTAGACCTCGCCATCGCAATCTGGAAGGACTGCAGATGTGCCTTCGGATATGTGGTTCCGTCGTAGGTGGGAAGCTTTATTTTCCCGGGATCTGAGACTAGTGCGTCCGTGATTCGAGAGGTGAACAGAGTCTTTCTCGATTCCTCGAGGAGCAGGTCGATCTCGGGGGCAGTGCTGGTTGCGTGGTGAATCTGCGATTTTACCGCTTTCACCTCGGCTGCAGTTTTGCGATGTACTCGCGCAAATCATGGATCTCGTTGGCGCCATTCGCGCTCCTTTGTCAACGTTGGCTGCGATAGGCCCGAGTCTGGTCTTCAGCCAACCTCTCTTGCTCTGACCAGTAGAGGTCTTCTTCCTCTTCTGTCATGGTTTTTCGAAGGCTGCCGCCAGTCGAGCTGACTGACTTCGGGTCCTTCTGTGGTGGATGTCGGCGTCTTCGTCGGACGGATCCGATCGATCGCTGATATCCAGATTGATTCTTTCGTCGTCGTCTCCTTCGTTTCCCTTG
>NC_079518.1:21641985-21720725 GCF_000801105.2 Raphanus sativus | reverse complement strand
CGGGAGATGAGAGGTTATCCGTCGTTTTCTTCTGCCCCGCCGGAGTGGAATCGTCAGGGATGAGTTCCGGGGATTTTCTCGGGGCATCCTTTTCTTGGTCTCCGGCAGTTCCGAAGTCGAGCCTCCTGACACGCCTCACCTTGGTGGATCCGCGCGGGAGTTTGCTTTTCGTTGTTAAGGTATTGACCTGTTTAGCGAGTGAAGCCATTAGTTTCTCTTGTTCTTCCGACCGTTTATGGGCGGTGGCGAACAGTTCCTTCACCTGGTCCAGCATCGCGGTTTTTGCCTCGGCAGTGACCGTCGATACGTTTCCGGCAGGAGTCTTCTCAGCGTTGGCATCGACGGCTGGTCCGTCGTGCGTTTGCTTGTCTTTTTCCGTATTAGCAGTCATGCTTAACTGGGCGTGCGTAGTTGCGAGAAAGATAAATCCGTGTATCCCCCTCCTTCTAGCGCCAAACTGTGGGAACCGAAATTCGCACTGTCGATTTTTGTTAAATTTAAACGTAGGAAAACTAAGTTGACCTAGTTTTCCCCGAGGATCCCGGCTATCTGCTGGGCCACGCACGACGAAGTTAATACGAGTTTAGTTTGGGAATAAATGCGTAAAATAAAGAGAGCAAAAGAAAGAATCTTATTTCCGAATTCGCGGAGAGCGTTTGAACAACAGGTCGAGATCTCGGCCGCAAGAGCTGTCGATCGTCGCTAGTCTCAAAACCTAGATCTAACCTAGTTGAGTTGCAGCTCGCTAAAAAGGAAATAAAAGCCTAAGTTCTAAGTTGCTCTAGAGTGGTTTCTTTCTTCTGATTTCGGATCCCCCTTCCTCTGCTCCTAGTCTTGCTTATATACTCCCATATGACGGTCTATTCTTGACGGGCTGGGTCTGCCGCGAGCTAGGCTTTTTCCATTTTCGTCGGCCTTCGTGTTTATCGGGAAAATTGACATTTATCTTTTCGGAAATTTGACATTTATCCTTTTGGAAGTTTAACATTTATCTTGTTATGTGAAGATAATTGTAAACCGTCGTATCTATCTTTTAGAAAATCGTAAATGGGCCGTCTGATTGGGTTTGGTCCCTTTCGGGCCGTCTTCCGGACTTCCGTTGTTTCCTACGATTTCTTTGAAAGAATGCTCCTACTTGGATGTCGAGTCTTTCAGAAAATCTTCGATCCATTGCTGAGGCGAATGGTGTTTTAAGATAACCATCACTGTTTTATACGAAGTCTTTCTGTCCGTTGACGTCTTATGGGTTCTCCGAAATCTTGGAGCAGGAAAAAGAGTTTTGTTTGCGGGATCTCGGAAAGTCGCAAAACACGGATTTCTGGCGACCCGGGGGTCTAGAACTTACGCACGAAGACTAGCCGCCCGACGACCCGAGCCAACACGGGACTAGCCGCCCGGCGACCACGGCCGGCACGGGCGCTAGCCGCGGGCGGCCACGGCCAGCACGGGGCTAGCCGCCCGGCGGCCACGGCCAGCACGGGGGCTAGCCGCCCGGCGGCCACGGCCGCGATCGGAGTCGGCTGCTCGGTTCCTTCGGCTTGTGCGTGTTTTTGCGTTCTTTTAGTTTTCCGTAGGTTTTCCTTGTGTAGAAAACGTTTCTAGCCGTTGATTTCGAGATGATTAATCTCGAACTTAATATTTTTCCAAAGTTTCTCGATTAACAATTAGTCTCTCGAGGTTGCTCTAATATCTTTCGTGTTTTTCCGAGACTTTCAGACATTGATTTCGTCTTGACCGATTTTGACCCCAACAACGGGTAAGCCTTGTAACTTTTATACATGTTAATTCTCTCTCTCTTCTCTCTCTCTCTCTCCTCTCTCTCTCTCTCTCTCTCCTCTCTCTCTCTCTCTCTCTCTCTCTCTCTCTCTCTCTCTCTCTCTCTCTCTCTCTCTCTCTCTCTCTCTCTCTCTCTCTCTCTCTCTCTCTCTCTCTCTCTCTCTTCTCTCTCTCTCTCTCTCTCTCTCTCTCTCTCTCTCTCTCTCTCTCTCTCTCTCTCTCTCTCTCTCTCTCTCTCTCTCTCTGCCTTTTTAATGTTGGCTATTAAGGCCTCCTGTACACATGGTAAATAGATACGGAGATAAATGATCCTCTTGTCGTAATCCACGTTGTTGGTATTATCTGTTCTTTTGGTTGACCATTTAATAAAATCTATATTGGACTGATGATATACATTCTATCATTAATTGAATCTATCGCGGATGAAATCCCATCTTTTGTAGTAAAGTCTGAATAAAATCCCATTCCACCATATCGTATGCTTTTCCATATCCGTTTTTATGTCATGATCTTGCTTTGATACGACTTGTTAGTTTTCAATCCATGAAATATTTCTTGTGTTATAAGGATATTGTTCGAGATCAATTTGCCAGGTACAATTTTCGAAATAATGAGGGAAGAGAGATTTTCAAACTCTAACATAATAGCTTCGAAATAATCTGTATCCTAAATTTACAAAAACTTATGGGTCGTAGTTACGTCATCCTTGTGGGTCTTTCTTTCTTTGGGATCAGACAAATCTTTGTAATATTTAGGCCAGCATTATTAATTTATAGATTCTAAACTAAAAGAAAAATCTAGAAATAAACTTTTTGTAAACTAATAACTCTATAGATTAATAAATACGGTAGTTTCAACATTATTGAGTTATAGAGTTTTTACCATATTTTAATTGTAAAACTATGTTTATTTAAACAAACATATCCCATTACGAGAGAGTTGGGCTGGGCATTTTATCCGTTAAAATTGATCCGCTTCGTTATTCGTTTCGATTCGATCCGAAAATTTCTAATATCCGTAAACTTCCGAAGCAAAGAAAATACTAAAAATCAATATCCGTTAATATCGAAGCAAATCCCAAATTATAAAATTTCAGGAAGCAGATATCCGATCCGATCTGGTAATATATAAATACATGTATATCTTGATTATATTTAAAATTTTAAATGTACAAAATTATATAATATTATTCTAACATATAATTTTACAAATTTTATTTACTTTATTACTTATATAAAAGTATTACATAAAAGGAAAAGAAAAAAAATTATGACAATTATAACTTTTAAAAAAAATATTATTATAATAGTTAACTAGGTTTAAAAAAATTTCAAAATATGTATATTCATTATTTATTTTATTTTTTCTTATATATCAAGCTAAAAATATTTTACAAAACAAATTTGTATCGAATTTTAAATTATTTGTATTAATCAAAACATATAAGATATCCGTAAGTATTCGTAATTATCCGAAAATATCTATTTATTTTCCGGATATCCGTTTTCCAAATATCCGTATTTTTCGAAATCAAAACAAATCGAAAATTTAGATATCTGTGACATACGAAGCAAATCACAAATACCTTCAAAACCCTGTTTATCCGATCTGTGCCCATGCCTACCAGAGAGCTCGATAGAATGGATTATACATTTGATTATCATAAATCTATATAATATTAAAAAGAAAAACTGTATTTGGATTATCAACTTTATTGATAACAAGAAAGTTAAAGAGACTACTGTATTTTGATTATCAATAAATGTATTTGAATTATCAACCCTGTTCGAAAACGTGCCCGCCTGGCCGCGTTCTCGCCCGGTTAAACGGTGTTCGAAGGGCCACCGTGGCGAAGAGGCCATAATCGGTGAGTCTAGGCTGGATAAAAAAAACTTGAAAAAATCGATTTTTCAACTGTTAAATCATAGTTTCTTCCTTAGATCTACTATATGTGGATAAAATCAACAAGAATCAGTTAAAAATTTTGTGAAATCGAAGAAAAAAATGTGTAAAACGCGACTTTTCAGGTCTGAAAATTGCAGGGATGAGGTTGAAGACGAAGGTAAAATAGTCATTTTGTTTTCATTAAATGAAAATATCAAAAAACGAGCAAAATTTGCTGCTTCCTGGTTCGAACCTGCGATCTGTGTGGATATTTCAGAAGGCTCAAACCATTAAGCTATGAGATCTAGAAGCGAACACTTCACATACCTATTATATATCTGTAATAAATAAATAATAAAAAAATAAAAAAATCCCTGATTAACCACGCTTAAATTCGGCGCTAGGCCCAGATCGGCATAATGCCTAACGCGATTTCGAACATTGTTATCAACTAAAACATAAAGAGAAAACCCGTTCCGTTCTCAACCTCACTGACTTTGAACAATTTCCGTTGTCATCATGTCACAACTGCTGAATACAATTCCGAACCAAAACTTGATTCATAACTAGTCAGATAACATACCCCAAAATAAAACAGTTTTGACTTTTGAGTAATACACAAAAGTTGTTAGGCATTACACGTATACTTTTTGTATATAAATATTTGTTATACAAAACAATAATTAAAAGAGCAAATTGGATTTAACAGACACATTCATCTTAGCTTTGTTACTATAGGATTTTTAGAATATTTTTTGGGGAAATAGGATTTTGATTTTCTATAAATACCATAATACCCTTCATTTAGCAATTAAGTTAAATAATTATTTTTTTTTATAATTTTCGTTTCTGATTTACGAAATTAAAATAGTAAAAATAAAAATACTTAGTAAAAATAAAAATCATTCTTTTAACTTAAGTCAAAATAGTAAAAAATTTAAAAAAAAAAGACAAAAGGGGAAAAGGGATTTCCCCAACCCTAATTTTCTTTGATTTCTTCTCTTCTTCGCCGTGGAGGTCCCCTTCAATGGCGATTCTTCACTGACACTCCCCTTTCTCTTGTGTTCTTCAATTTCTTGTGTTCTTCGATCTCTCTTGTCTCTAATCTCTTCTCACCGCATCTTCCTCTTCGATATCTTCTGTTCTTCCGCTTCGTCTCTTATCAATCTAGACGAAATCGGACTCTTCCTTCTCACAAGGTATGTGATTACTTCTTTTGTTTCTCATTTTACACGATTTGAACTTTGATTTGTTTGTTTAAAAGATTTGTCTTTGGGTTAGTTAATCATCTTCGAGGGAAAGAGAAATCATGTTTAAAGGATTTGTCTTCGATTAGCGATTTGCCTAGTATCTTGTTTGTTCTTGTAATTGTTCTTGTGGGATTGTTCTTGTCTGATTGTTCTTGTCCGATTATCGGGTTAGTTACTTATCTAGTAATTAACTTCAAAACTTCAAAACTTGTAATTGTTCTTGTCCGATTTCTTATATCTCAATCGTAGCTTTGTTGTCTTTGATTGAACTTTGTTTCTCGGGGTAGTTAATTATCTAGTACACCACTTGACATCTTCTACTTGTTAACTTTGATTGAACTTTGTTCCTCGGGTTTGTTCCTTGGGTTTGTTCTTCATTTGACATCCTCTAGTTGTTGTTGTCCGATTTTTTGAGATATTGTTCTACTTGTTGTTGTCCGATTTTTTGAGAAAATTTTTGAGATATTGTTTAACTTGTTTGTTCCTCGGGTTTGTTCTTCACTTGACATCTCGGGATGTTGATAATTTTTACATAATGAACTAAAAATTTTTCATGCTTTGTAGATATGTCTGAGGAGCTACCAAAGAGGATTTTTAATGAGGGCGACGAGCCCCAAGTGACTCAGATCAATAACAACTGCAGGATCGACTACATTATCAAGAAGTTCGAGAAGTGGATGCCAAAGGAGTTTGCTGATGTGAAGAAAGATCCGGTTTTCTCTCAGGTTTTCAAGCTTCATGAGAATGGTCTTGGCTACTCCGCGAGAGTGATACACAGCATCTTGTGCAGGGAGCTTCTGACTTACATGATGCACGAGCTGTGGTTTGTTTTCGCTCGAAGGCCACATCGATTTTCACTCCAAGAGTTCCACGCAGTGACCGGGTTTGAGTGCAGGACTAGTCTTTCACTTAAGATTGACTTAGAAGACTATGCATATGACGGTGGTTTCTGGAGCAAGGTCTTGAAGAGGAAAGATGAATCCATTACACTCTTCAACCTGTGGAATAAGGACAAGGCAGCTGTGATGAAGTGGAAGAATGCAGATCGCATTAGACTGATCTACTTGGCCATCATTCTCTGTGTGGTTTTGGCGAGAGATGAGAAGGCCAATATCCCCCTCAAATACATCACACTGGTCATGGATCTCGAGAAGTTTCGGAAGTATCCTTGGGGAGTTGCGGCTTACGACCTTCTCTGCAGTTCGATAGCCAAAAACCGTCACAAACTGAAGGAGAAGACAACAAGTTATGTGTTAGATGGATTCTCCTACGCCTTGCAGATTTGGGCTATGGAAGCTGTACCAAAGATTGGGAAGCTTTGTGGAAAGAAACTGGACAAAAGCTTTGCTAATGGTCCTAGATGCATCAACTGGAGGGGAGCTGCAAAGGTTTCATATGATGAGATCAATAGGCTGGAGCAAATCTTTACAGCAGAGGTAATTTTCTGTATTTAAAATGACTCTTCCATGCGGCTTGAAATGAGTTTTTAGGATCTGACTTTCATAACTTTTCTTGTGTAGGATGTCAGCTATCCATACATCTCATGGGCAGGGAATATGGTTGTAATCCAAAGTCAGGAATTTCGCAGAGATGATGATGTCGAGGATGACAGGATCAATGTTGTGATGGAGTTGATACGGGCTAAGCATGACTTCAGTGAGCATATTTGGGAATTTGAAGAAACTGAGGTTTCTTTAGATCTTAATGATGAAGCACCAGCGAATGTTGAAGCAGCTGAGAGTGAGGAAGAGTTCGAGACTCCACAAGGATCAAATAACCTAAGCTCTACATCAAGAAGGGGTAAGAAGAGGGTCCCTGATCGTGGTATGGAAAAAAGGAAGCATAAGGTTCTCTCTAGTGCACCAAAGCAAGCGCCTTTTAACGAAGACATGAAGGCTTTCGTGACACAGTTGTTTGAAGACAACTTCTCTGCAATGGAAAAGAGGCTACAGAAACAGATGTCCGAGACATTTGAGCAAATGAAGTCGGACCTCATTGCTTCCCGAAAAGAAGCAAGCGTTGAAGTTGAGCATGGAGGGCCTTCACCGTCCAAGGCAACAACGAGCCAACCACCGTTGAGGAGGTCCACACGAGGGGTAAAGAAACTCTAATCTTCGCCAATCTCTGCAATGTTTTTTTCTCTTGTTTATTAGATGGTTTCGGTGTCTGTTTGTGTTATTGTCTTATATGATATTGGCCTGGATTTTGTTGTGTTTTATAAGGTCTCGGTTTGGATGTGTGCTTGATGTGTAAGTGTCTTGTTTGAAATTTATGTAATGGTTGTGAACTTGTACTAAGATATTTATGTAATGGTTTATTAATGTGATGGATATGTGGTGTTATTTTTGTGTTGTTATGTAATGGTGGTGAACTTGTACTAAGATATTTATGTAAGTGTCTTGCCATTGTGTCTTACAGGAAGCAGTCGCGAGTCCAGTTAAATTCAGTCAAGATGATGATATCTTTCGAGGGATAGGTACTCAAGGCGTTGAAAATCTTTCTCAGGCTTCGCATGTGCCCGAAGTTGATCCATCTCAGACAGATAAGGAAGAAGATTGGTGGACTCCAATGACTACAGCACGAGGTTCACGAGCTAAAGACAAGACACCACCTCCGTCACAGTGGAAGAAATGGTCTAAAGGAAATGGCAAAGGACCTCAGCTTAGTGATACACCATTGCCACAAGATGATTCTCCTGAGTCGCAACTGTATTATTTCTCTGAAGAATCATGGGACAGATTCACGCAATGGTCTATGAATCCCATACCTTTGCAAATTGGTCCTACAATCTTCAATTCGACTGTAGCTACAAGGATAGTATGTGCTGGAAAATGGCTTGGGAACGACGTAATGATTTCTTTCTTTTGCTAATTTGATGGATATATCTTCTTTGGTGGTGAGTTTATTTAAATTTTCAATGTTCAGGAAATGGATGCTTATATGTTTATATGGCGAGTTAACACATCTTTGGGACGTTGGGGCCCAACCCGTGTTGCTTTCATGTCCGCTATTTTCAACCTCCAACTCAACGCCGCATACAATGTGTTCCACCCTGACAAGAAATCTTACCAATTGCCTGAGTTTCTTCTTGGTTACGGGAGAGGAGAACTTCCATCTCATGGGCGGACTGATCTAGTTTGGGGCGTTGATATTGATCGTCTATACTTTCCGTTGTTTGTGAACGGTAATCAACTTTTCCTCTACACTTCCATGTTCTCTTTTCTGATCTTAAATTACTTATTTACTTATGTCCATTGCAGGTAATCACTGGATTGCTGTCACCGTAAACATCATTGAAAGAAAAGTGGAAGCTTTTGATTGCGGTGGGAGAAGGAATAAGAATAGGCAATCCCTTGAGAAGTTTGCTCACATGATTCCTAGGATAGTGAAGGCCGTTGCACCACCTGATAGACAGAAGAAGCTACTCCTGTCACCATATACTATTGTGGAAGTCCCTATGAAGAAGAGATTGAACAAGTCATGTTGTGATTGCGGTGTATACGCACTCAAACACTTGGAGTGCCTACTGCTTGGTGTCGACATCAGCTTAGTGGATGACGAAATCATCCAGGGTTGCAGACAAAAGATTGGTGTGGAATTATGGGAGGCTACCCAAGATCCCATTTTCGCTGATGCTATGACTCGATATGTACCTTCACCATGGGAGAGGTCTGAGGTCTTTGACCTTGAAGAAGACTGATTTTTTTTCTATTTTTAGGCTATAATTATGTGGTAAAACTCTGTGTGGTAAAACTCTAGCTTTTTAATGTTTTTAGGAACATGTGCGAAAATTCTATTTTGGCGGATTTATCTGACCATTATAACAGGGGTTATGGTTATGATTTTTTATGGAACATGTGTCTAATCTTGTTTTTTCCTAAATAAACCCTAAAGCCTAAATAAACCCTAAACCCTAAATAAACCATTAACGAAGGTAAATCATAAGATGATAACCTAAATAAATGCTAGACCCTAAATAAACCCTAAACCCTTAATAAACCCTTAACCTTAGTAAATCATAAGATGATAACCTAAATATACCCTAAAAAAACTCTAAACCGTAACCCGTGAACAACTCCTAACCAAACTCTTAACACTAACCAACCAAAACTAAACTCCAAACATGAGGTAAATATACATAGGACCCTAATCGAAGGCCACTCCAAACCATAACTCCATGCCTTGGTCACTAATTCATGGCCACCTTAAACATAACCAACATATACATTGGTCACTAATTATTGTACACTGATCTATATTGCCGATGATGATTTTGTGGTTTTTTTTCTTATTTTTTTTTATCTGCCTTAGATATAGTACACCTTATAGGAGTATGAAACGGCGTCGTTTTGCCTAAATTTTTGACCTACTCTATTTTCTTCCTCATTCTTCATCGACAGAGAGAAATACAGAGGCGAAAAATTGGAGATCGAGTGAATAATGTCTTCGGTCAATTCTTCATCCTATTCAACAGATCGACTCGACAGACAACGTGGAATTCCCACAAGATGCAAGTGCGGTGAGAAAGTGGGTCGTTTCACTTCGAAAACAGTGAAAAAATCCGGGAAGGTTATTTCATTGTTGTCCGATGGGATCTGAGATGGTAAGTCATGTACTTATAGATATGTGTCCTCGTTTTAATCTTACTAACTGTTGGATGTTTTTGATGAAGGACAAAACCCATCTGTTCAAGTGGACTGATGAGTCAGTTGTTGAGGAGTTTGAAGATTTCCAGGAACTGTTTGACGTGCTGCTCGTCGACACTTCCGAGATTCAGAGATCAATGCAAGCCTGTGAGACGAGGCTGAAATGCCATGAGAGTAGAATTGTTGAGATGGAAGATGCTGTTTCACGTTGCCAAGAGAAGACCATCAAATGCATTAGCGAGTTAAGGATCCTAAAAGCTTTGTTTCTGTGTTGTTTGGTGATGATCTTCATCTACTTTAACTATGCATGATGGTCATGTGCGACCTCAGTTTGTTCTGTTTTATTTTGTGAAATAAGTTCTACACTATGTTGCTTCTTCTTTGTTGGTGATAAACATCTAATAGAACCAATATTGGGCGAAATACGAGATTGTCATAAACAAATTGTCAACTTTTTTCTAAATCAAAGATCCATCTGTCTCAAGGGAAATAAGAAAAAAAACAGAACACACATAAAAGCTAAATGGGTAAATCGCAAGTTCCCCTCTTGTGTCCTTCGTTACCACAACGGCTGCACTTGTGCTTTTTATTCTTACTTGATCCTTGAGAAGCTTTAATCTTGTCTTCTACTGTTTCATACTTTCTCTTCACGGGTCGACCAGCACTCTTTCTTGAATCTGGTGGCAACACCTTTGTAATTTTAACCTTTGCTGGGACATTCCAGTCAGACTCTGGGACTGCTATTGGATTAATGGACTCCTCATAGGCTTTTCTCCACGTTGCAGTGGTGTATACATCATCAGTAAAACTGTGTACTTCCCTTACTGCGAAAAAAATAGGGTAAATAAATAAGGTAAATAAATAGGTCCCAAGCTGCCAAAAAAACATTAAATTGGTCCCAAGTTCATGTGTTTATACTTCTATACCTCGTGAATAAATTGCAGGAATGGCGTGTCTGCAAGGTATTTTTCCTATATCGTACTTCCCACATGTGCATGTTCTTCTACCCAAATCAACATGACAATCATACTTTTCTCCTTTCACAAGCGATCTGAAGTTGTCAATCTTGTAAACCTGAAATCCTTTTGCCTTCACAATTCTCCTATCAATCTTTTTCTCCACCTTAACGGTTAAAGGATCAAGATGTTTAGAGCTTAACAGGCGACGCTCGTAGAACCATCGAGTCATGAATTCTCTTATACTATCCAGTAAAGGAATAACCGGATATTCTCTAGGTATTTTCAGAAGTGAATTTATGGATTCTGCGGGGTTTGTGGTCCTAATGTCATACCTGGAACCAGGGAAGACAGAACGAGCCCATTTTCGCACATCAGCCTCCCGTAGATATCTTCCGAGCTCAGGATTCATATCAAAAATTTCGGTGATACGTTCCTGAAATTCAGTGTACCTATATGCCTTTGAAGCTTGTTCGACCAAGGCAGTCAACCCCTTCTCCTTAAAATGTTTAACCACATTGGTCAGCAAGTGGTGAATGCAAATTCCATGTGCTGATCGAGGGTTGACAGTGGCAATAGCTTTAGCGATTGATGAATTTCTATCCGAAACAAAAGCTAAGTCGTTGGAGTCAGCAACAACCTCTTTCAATTGTCTGAAAAACCATCCCCATGAATCATCATTCTCTGAATCAACAACTCCAAATGCTAACGGATACAGATTAGAGTTACCATCAACAGCAGTAGCAACAAGTAGAACTCCTTTGTATTTATTTTTCAGAAACGTTCCATCTACAACGATCACCCTACGCATTGTATTGTAGAATCCTCTAACTGATTGCCCAAACGACATAAATAGATACAAGAATCTCCCATCGTCAGCAGTTTCATAGTGAGTATGCGTACCAGGATTAGCTTCTTTGATCATATGCAAATATTTAGGTATTTTAGCATAACTTTCATCTGGTATACCTCTAACAGCTGCTATTGCAAACTCACGAGCTTCCCAAGCGTGCGAATAAGTGATCTCAACACTGTGCTCCATTCTCATAAATTGAATGATCTCGTTTGATTTTGGGCCTTCATTTGAATCATCAAATCGATGTTGTATCAGACTCCCAATTGTTCTTGCCGATGCTGTTTTCCCAAACTTGCTTCTCTTCGAAGGAGCACATGTATGTCTTCCCTCGCACTTGTTGATCATGAAGTATGTAGACCCATCCAGACATCCCGCACGCACAGCTCAGTTGCACAATCTATCCTTACATCGAATGTACCACCACTTTCTAGTAGATTTGTTAACAGTGTAATCAAAATGATGCTTCATCGCCCAAATCTCCATTGTTGCTTTAAGAACCATTTTACTTCTGAAAATTTGATCATTCTTCACAAAATCTGGGCGCAAAGATTTACCATCCTTTTCAGTAATGATTTGAAAACTCTTGTTTTCACTGTCTCCGTTTTCGTCACCACAACCATCCCCAGCGACTTGCTCCTTCCTTGTATCACAAGGCTCCTTTGACGCTTTGACAAAATCTGTTGGATTTATTTCAGGAACTTCCTCATACTCAATATTACTTGAATCACACGGCTCCTTATTCAAATCGATGTTGACTCGTTACTTTTGATTCACACCACTACTAGAGAACGTGACACACAAGGTAGGACCTAAACCCTTCTTCGCATAGCCCATAAAGTTAGCTACTTGTCGATCATTGCTGATGATAATGGGAGGATTCCCTCTCTGATTCACCATCTCAAAACTCAACTCAACATTAACAGAATTCGGTTCCACGCCATAATCCTCACACACCATGATCTTGAGCCGCTCCAACAGAGTTGTAGCATCTAATGTCACCATTCGACCACGCCTGTCTTTGTCTACCACGAAACTCCACTCCTCGCTGGAACTAGACATCCATTCACCAGATTTGACATATATTAGAACCATGTTGATAGAGAGAAGAGAGAAAGAGAGAAGAGAGAAGAGAGAAGAGAGAAAGAGAGAAGAGAGAAGAGAAAGCCGCGATAAACACAAAAAACAAAGAGAAGGGGATCGTGGGAGGAGGAGGAAAACGTGGGATATCAAGAAAATATTCTCCAAGATTTTTAGGTTAGATTTAGGAAACTTCTAAAGCAGAAAATGGAAGTTTCCATTTTTTTCGGATTTGCCTAAAATACGTAATATACCCAACCCAGAATATAGTACAACACATGCAACCCTATTCTTCCTTAGGTGTCACATAAGGTAAAAGGCATAAGAGCCTATGACACACAATTTCAGGTACATCATAGAGTTCAAGATATATATCGTTATATATCTACTGGTACACTGAAGACATACTGCTATATGTTGACGTAACTAAATCTAGCTCAGATAGAGGGATGAAGAAACATTAGTTTATGTTATATACCGAGATATATCTATGTATTATACTTAGTTTCGGTTTTCTGTATTAAGCAGACTAACGGAATGTGTATTCTATTTTGGCTAGAAGAGAAAATAAAATATGATTCTCTATTTTTAAAAAAATAAATTTAAACATATAAATTATCATACATATGTTTCCAATACTTTTCATATTTTTTTTACATTTTTAAAATTATGTTTACTATTTTTCTCATCAACCAAGGACAAAACAAGTCAAAAAATGACCAAAGTATGAAAAATCCTAAAATGACAATCTTATATTATTAAAAGAGAAGTACACATATAGAATGCCTCTTAGTTTTCAGTGTTATTTACACTTCTATGCCACTGACATTAAATAATACTTCCTATTTTAATGCTGTCTTTTCCACTTTGATTAATGCGTTTTCCAAAATTAAATTTGAATTAAATATACTATTAAATAATATTTCCTATTTTAATGCTTTGTCTTTTCTACTTACATTAATGTGTTTTCTAAAATTAAATTTGAATTAAATATAATTCATTAACTTTTCAATTAAATCAATATCAAATTAAAAGAAAATACATTTTTGTTGGACAAATAATTCATGGAAATTATAATATCAACTCTTCGTTTAACAAATCTGAACGAAAAGAATATTATCAAATTTGAACCGAAACTAGATATTATCCAAACGGATTTACCATTTTGGTATCTAGAGAACCATAACCAAACCTTATCTGAACAAAATATTTCAGATATTCGAATGTATTTAAATCATATTTATTTACTTCAATATGTTAGCTATTTTTCGAGTTAATATCCAAGATATAAGTTATTTTAAGTTGTTTAAAATATTTGAAATATAAAAAATAGTCGAAATTAAACATCTAAAGTAGATAAACAATAATCAAAATACCAAAATACTTCAAATATATATTTATTCTTCATCCAAATATTCAAGTTAAACCTATTTTAAAATTTTAATTTTAGGTACTTTAACTTACATTACTCAAATAGTTTAAAGATATATAAATTTAAAAAAAAATAAAAATCATTTAAACGGGTTATCAAACCCGCAAAGATCCTAATAAAACCGAAACCAAATTTTATAAATACCTGAATAGAGCTAGAATCTTTAAACTCAAAATCTCAAACCCGAATAGATTTTAACCGAATTCGAGTGGATATGCAAATATCCACCCCTAACTTAGTCAATATAAAACGATTAAATATTACAAATATACTATTTAGTATAAATAAATAAAAACTGAAAATTAATACCCGTGCGGTCGCACGGATCAAGATCTAGTAGAAAATTAAAAGTGTCTCTTTTTGCCAATTCTCCCTAATTAAAAACCACACAGAACATAACCCAAAAGAAAGAAAGCAAAAAACTAAACTAAACTCTACAGATCAGTAAGAAGGGTTTCTTAGTAATGCCAAGCAAAATCTCCTTTTGCCTTCCCCCAAGCTTCGTCCACTTCTTCTGTAATCGATTTCTGCATCCGAACTGCACAGACCCGTCTTGTACTTTCTGCTTGTCTTTGCTTGACCTCCATTACCGGGCGTGCTAGATCTCCGCATAAGATCTGCGTTCATATAACAAACAATCTCAGCATTAAGAGAATACAGAGTCAGTCCCCATATAAGGAAAATATCACCATATGCCTTAAACCGTAAGTTTCTAAACTCAACAAGTGTGTGTGATATATATATATATATATATATATATATATATATATATATATATATATATATTACCATTGTGCATCTCGAGCGGGTCTTGTAAGTTGCCACTTTTCTGCAGGTTCAAGATATCTTCCTCTGCGCCATACAAATTAATCCCTTCATCTTTTGACGTATCCAAGGAGGTACTACGAGGTCTCAATGAGTCATCTTGAACATGGGTGATCTCCACATATTGGCTTGTAGAGATGACATCATCTGAGCTGAAACCAAAGGAAGCTCTGTATGCTTCAAGTTGTTCCATGTCTTGCTTGGAAATGCGTTGACCATTTCTGTTAGTTGGGTAAACATCCGCATCTCTCGAAACGCTCAGTCTTCCACCAGCATGAGAAAACGGAGCATCATGGTCGAGATAGTATCGGGCAAAGGTTGCAGGGCAGAAGAAATTTGAACCTTGAGACGCCTCCTTTCGAGTGGTGTTCGTCTCTCTCCTTTCTTTGCACCGAAACAAGACAACGCTTTGAAACATCCAACCCACCGCTTCCTCTGAGCCATTCAACACAATAATTAAATTAAATTAATTAATTACTACTAAATTGTGAAGATAAACTAATCAAGAAAGATTCTGAAGAAATTAATATTACAAGACTTAAAGAAGACTTTCTCCAGGAAGGTTCCAAAACAAAAGTGTCTACATCAAAGATTGGTCCACACAACAAACTTTCGAGAACAGATCGTGGAATCAAAAGTCTCTCTGACTAAAGTAACTCAAGGTTCGTTTCAACGATTTAAGATACAGCGATTGCACCAGGATCTAAGTCAAAATTCAAGGTAAAAGAAGGAAGAGGAAAACAGACCCGAGGAAGTCTGTTATGATGGTTCGACCTGGCCATGACCATCAACCTCTCGATCGGAGAGAAAAGGAAATCACCAGATCCAACGTGATGATCGCTTTCAAAGTGAACAAGACTAAGAAGATACAGCCGCAATTTAGGGTTTTGTTTGTGTTCTGGTAGATTTAGCTGGCTCCCATCTAGAAGAAGAATAAAGCAGAGAGGCTGACATCATGTAGAATTTTGCTCCTGCGAGCAAGACCAAAGCAACTATGGTAAGCAAGTGACTCGTTAGTAAATTCTGTTTTTACTTTCTCTAAATTATTATTACTTTTAACATCAAAATATTTCTTTTATAAACAAGTAACGAAAAACAGCTATGTAGAGAGAGAAAAAGCTCTCTGGCCTCTTCCCGAGGTCCCTCTCCGATCTGCTTTGTGAGATTCAAATTTTGAATCTTACGTTCCTATTCCGACAGCTTGAAAATATCTCCGGCTGTAAACCTCGTCCGTGAAAGCCGTCGCCTTCCATTTTCACTCTCTCCATTGTCTCAATCTAGATCTGTCGAGGCTTTTTCAAGTTTAAGCTTTTCCTGCAAAAATTAAGTCCAAGCTCTTAACAAGGACGGTGGTCTTCGCCGGAACTCCGCCGCTCTGCTCTGCATCAATTGGTTCTACTGTCAAAACAAGCAACGTTTATAAGTCGTGGGTGACTAAAACGTTTTGCTTCCTTCCATCTGAACAAAGATTATCAAACCTCTAAGATCTCTTTGTAGCTCCAAATTTTCGTTAATGAGTAACCATGCGAATCTTATTTCAAAGAAGAAGAATAATAATGATAAGAGCCTCACGAGCAAGATGAAAAAGATGATGACTGGACTTTTCAGATTTTGGATTCTAAAAAGCTGATTGGGAAGTTTAAAAATATTATTTCCTGGCTCAAGATTTTTTGTCAAGTGCTGGAAGCTCTCTATTTTTACCAGGAATCTCGTTTGAACTCTACTGATTTGTGCATAATTCGGTGGTGACTGTTTTCCGGTGGTGATCATAAATCAGTTGGATACTTTAAAGAGCCACGATAAAAGCGACGGGTGCAGCAACGAAGCTTGCAATTCTTTGCATTTCGGTGACAAAGATCATACGCGTGGTGTCCTCTTCAAAAAGCAGTCTGATCTGGCTC
Organism: Raphanus sativus; assembly: GCF_000801105.2. Classification (NCBI taxonomy): domain Eukaryota; kingdom Viridiplantae; phylum Streptophyta; class Magnoliopsida; order Brassicales; family Brassicaceae; genus Raphanus; species Raphanus sativus. Next base: position 21,704,122 of record NC_079518.1, on the reverse strand, counting down.
ATCACATTAGTTTTTTAACCGATGTTGATGTGTTCAGTATACATTTCTCTCTAGTCCTTGTGAGCAAGGAGTACACGTCGGCTTCTCTTCGCCAATCATCACATCTCCTCTTGTTCCCGTCGGTTCTCTTCGCAACCGTCAAAGTCAACTAGTTCTCCATTGTGGCTTGTTTTTTTAGATCTGTCCTCTTCGACCTGAAGTTAACAATCCGTCTGCAAGTAGCCAAGTGCTAAATTTATCTCTGTTTACCGGAAAATATTTGCTTTTAGAATTAAAAGTGTGGGTGCTTAATTCTAAAGCACCACCTTGTCAGCTCACTTGGCCTGTGTTTCTCTGGAAAACTTCCAAAGAGTTCTTCATACACGTTCTATAATTTCAGATCACATATCCACTTTCAGAGTAGTTTGTTTTGGTTTATCACATTAGAGTTTTCTGGTGTTGATAGATCAAATATACAACTACTTCTACTATAAAAAAAAAAAAAAAAGAATCATTACTTGAAGTAAGCCACCGAAGATCCCCAAATGAACGTTGTTGCGTGGAACTGCCAGGGCGTAGGTGCTGAATTTACAAAGGAGCACCTCGCGGAACTTTATCATTGCTTTTTGCCTAGATTTCTTTTTCTCTCGGAAACAAAAAATTATCGGAGTGTTTTGCAAGATGTGCAAGTTTCTTATGGATTTGATCATGTTTTTACGGTTGACCCGGTTGGTCGGAGTGGAGGTTTAGCTCTTTTTTATATGAATGACCCATCTGTTACTATTTTATATGCGGATAAAAATATGATTGACATCGAGACACGACTTGAAGGAAATCCAATTTATATGACCTTCGTGTATGGTAACCCTGTAGTAAGATACCGCGACCAGGTTTGGGAACGGTTGTCTCGCATGGGTACTACACGGTCTGGTGCTTGGTTTATGATTGGAGATTTCAACGAAATTACAGGTAATCATGAAAAGAGGGGAGGAAGACGTCGCTTAGAAAGTTCTTTCCTCCCTTTCCGTACTATGTTAGATAACTGTGGAATGCTGGATTTTCCTTATAAAGGGAATTCATTTTCATGGGTGGGCAAGCGACGATCCGGGAAAGTAAAATGCAAACTCGATAGAGCAGTGGCGAACGAAGAATGGCATGCTTTATTTTCTCACTCAGTTGTAGAATTCCTACAATTATGGGGTTCGGATCACAGGCCAGTCCTTGCTCGAATTCAAACTAGGATCCGAAAATCTACAAAAATTTCCGGTTTGACAAGAGATGGATTGGAAGACCAGGTTTCAAGGATGCAGTTACTTCGGGGTGGGGATCTTTTGAAGAAATTCCAACCAGGAATTTTCATCAAAAAATTACCTCATGCCGTAAGAAGATTTGCCACTGGAAAAAGCAAAATCCTACAAATTCTGCTATACTAATAAAAGAATTGAAGGCTAAAATTGACTTAGCACAAGACGAGGATTCCACCACGTCAGAGGAACTAGAGGCCCTGCAAAGACAGTTATCCATGGCCTTTAAAGAAGAAAATACCTACTGGGAACAAAAAAGCAGGAATCAATGGCATAAACATGGTGACAGAAATACAAAGTTTCATCACTCTACTACCAAACAAAGGAGAGCCCAAAACCGGGTCATTAGTATCAAAGATAAAAATGGAAAGCTGGTGGAGAGCGAAATCGAAGTTGAGAACGTAGCTGTTCAATACTTTCGAGATCTTTTCTCCACCTCTCTGCCAACACAGATTGATACTTCTCTTCGGTTTATTTCCGAAAAGGTGTCTAGTGATGACAACAGAGATCTATTAGAAGAACCCTCGGAAAAAGAAATTAAAAAGGCTCTCTTTGACATCAATCCGGATAAAGCACCAGGACCCGATGGCATGACTAGCAAACTCTTTCAGAAGTTTTGGCGAGAGATGCGGCAAGACATTATCCGTCTTGTCCGGGATTTCTTTGCCACAGGGAGTTTTGACCCTTTGATAAATCAGACAAACATTTGCCTCATCCCAAAAAAAAAGAAACCTCGCGACATGACAGAATTCCGACCTATCAGCCTTTGCAATGTCAGCTATAAAATTATTTCCAAGCTTCTTTGCAAGAGACTCAAGAGGGTTACCCCGAATCTGATTTCGGAGACACAATCAGCCTTTGTGGCAAAGCGTTTGATCACTGATAATATTCTGATAGCACAAGAAAACTTCCACGCCTTACGAACGAACCAAAGGTGCCGTGAAGATTTTATGGCAATAAAAACAGACATGAGCAAAGCTTATGATCGAGTGGAATGGAGCTTCCTTGCCTCTTTAATGATAAAGATGGGCTTTGATGAAAGATTGGTTGATCTCATTATGTGTTGTGTCACATCGGTCTCATATCAAGTCTTAATCAACGGCCAACCGAAAGGAAGGATTCTACCTAGGAGAGGTCTAAGACAAGGAGACCCTCTCTCCCCGTTCTTGTTTATCATGTGTACGGAAGCCTTGATCTCACTTTTGAATGGAGCGGAAGCGGAAAATAAATTAACGGGACTGCGTGTTTCCCATGCAAGCCCAAGGATATCTCACCTTCTATTTGCGGATGACAGTCTCTTCTTTTGCAAGGCAGAGACGAGCCAATGCAAAGAGATTATAGACAATCTTGAAATTTATGGGAATGCATCAGGACAACGACTGAATGTGGCGAAATCTTCGATGTTTTTTGGGAACCGAGTGGAGCCCTCTCGGAAGCAAGAAATAAAAAATGTTCTAGGCTTCTCGACCGAAGGGGGTATGGGGATGTACCTTGGCTTACCAGAACATATCGGAGGTTCGAAGATGAAGGTTTTCTCCTTTGTACAAGACCGGTTCAATGGACGGGTTAATAATTGGTCATCGAGACTCCTTTCTAAAGGGGGAAAAGAAGTGCAGATAAAAGCAGTGGCACAAGCTGTCCCGACTTACGTAATGTCGTGTTACTTGCTTCCACAAGGCATTACCGACAAACTGAAGAGTACTACGTCAAATTTCTGGTGGAGCTCCAATCAGAACAGCAGAGGACTACATTGGATTGCATGGGACGAGATCTGTACCCCCAAAGATTCGGGGGGACTAGGTTTTCGCGATTTCCATGACTTCAACTTAGCGCTTCTTGCGAAACAATTATGGAGACTGATCCACTACCCAAATTCGTTGATAGCAAGGGTTTTAAAAGGGAGATACTACAGACATACCTCCCCACTTGATGAGCACCAGACTTACTCACCATCTTATGGATGGCGTAGTATCATGGCTGCAAGACCCCTTCTCACTTTGGGCCTACGAAGGACGATCGGCACGGGTGGTGACACCAGGGCTTGGACTGATCCTTGGGTCCCAGATATAGTTGCACGAGCACCTAGACCTGCTGATCATATTGTTTACAGACTGCCCCAGCTTCCTGTTCATGCCTTTATTAGGAATGATACCAAGGAGTGGAATGCACAGCTTTTAAAGGAATTTTTCCACCAAGATGACATACCTCTGATACTTGGTTTGAAACTTTCACACTCGGATACCCCCGATGGGTATATATGGAATCATACGAAATCCGGTGTTTATTCTGTTAAAACCGGATATGATCTTTTGAGTTCAGAAAAACTAAACCTTACACGAGGAGGAGCTACAGAACCGAGTCTAACGGGCTTTCAGAGCCATGTATGGAAGATTAAGGCTCCAAATAAAATCAAGCATTTCTTGTGGCAAGCGATCTCCGGCTGTGTGGCTACGGCGGAAAGACTCACTTATAGACACCTGGGCACCGATAGGAGTTGTCCTAGATGTGCTGGCCCAGTGGAGTCAATTAATCATCTTCTTTTTGAGTGCCCTCCCGCCCTTCAAGTTTGGGCTTTGTCGGACTATCCGTCCCTTCCGGGTTACTTCCCGAGTACATCTATCTACCAAAACTTAAACTTCCTTTTTTGGAAGCGAAAAGAGGTGGCTCCGTCGAGACCACAAGTCGATACCTTCCCATGGATCTGCTGGTACATTTGGAAGGCCAGAAACGATAAGGTTTTTAATGGAAAGGATGTCTCTCCTGTGGATACCCTTCGGTATGCTATTGTAGAGGCAGACTGTTGGAAGAAAGCCAACGAGGAGAAAGATGAGGACGACGACTATGCTGATCCGATATCCCCGGATACTGAGACGGTGCCTCCTTGGATACCCCGAATCCCTGTCTGCCAAATTGATGCCTCATGGATCAACAATGGCAGGGTCAGTGGCTTAGGATGGTGTTTTAAGGATGGAATGGACAGAGAACATTTTGGGTTACGTGCTTGTCATAGGAGTCTTTCGGCTCTCCATGCGGAGATGGAAGGATTACTATGGGCGGCCACCTGCCTGCGAGACATGAGGATGAGATCCGTACGGTTTGAAACGGATTGTAGGGACCTCGTGGAGATGATGGCCAACCCGACGGACTGGCCAGCCTTCGCGACTAACATAGAGGAATTCCAAAGACTCCAGGGAGACTTTGAGGATGTGAGTATCTCTCATATTCCGAGAAGTCGGAACGAGCGAGCGGATGCTCTAGCCAAGAGTGCACGGTCCAGAGGATACCTCTTTTCCCACATAGATCAGACCCAGACAGATGGAGATACTCCTAGGAGGATCGGCTCGTCTGCTCTCCAATTGATCTAGGCCTAGTTGGGTTGATGACAAAAAAAAAAAAAAAAAAAAAAAATATTTCTTTTATATTATTTGAGGACGACTCTTAATAGTTAACATTATCCTTATGCGTAATTAACAAAATGTCATTGCGTATGTAAACATCATGAGAATCATTCTCACAACCTTTGTTAAATGGTTCTTTTGCCTAAACTAATTACATGTAATATCACTGCTCATTAAAATTTAGTAATATGAAAAGATTATATTATTATACTATATGATTCTTGGTTGCATTATTTAAAATATGGTGTACGCTAATGGTTATAAACAATACCGAAAATAATTATTTATGTTGTTTTTCCCAAAGATTAAACCCGAACTAACCATAATATATATTTTTTTTACGAAACGGCTATTCTATTACTCAAACTTGAGGTGACCTGGATAATCAGACCGGAATTGAAAACCAATGAAAAGTAGCTCCCTATAGAAAGATCTAGTTGTTTTTGCTAAAAAATCAGAAAATTGATTGCGTATACGTGGAACATATGAGATGTTGAAATTTGGGAAGTATTTCAGTAGAGTCTCTATCCTTTCCAGCTCTGTCGCAGAACTTGGCCAAGTAGCAGGATCCTTAATCATAGAAATAAGCTCCTTGCAGTATGTTCCAAAATTCTGGAATGTTGAGTGCTGAAGCATATTCTCCATCGTCCATCGTAGTACTTCTACTTCAGAATGCAGAGCTGATTCTCGTCTTGGAATATTTCGTGTTCCCATTAGTTGAATCTTCCCGCCACTGTCCATCTAGACTTATCCACATCCACTAAATTGGATTTAAGACGTCTAGGATCCATCTAACAAGCAGATATTATCCAAGCTTATGGCTTGGTTTCGTCCTCGTTCTCTTGCACCACTGATATTACCTTGTTTGTATCAAACCATGCCTGACATTCATTCTCCGCATATCTCACTAGTTCCAGTGTATCTCTATCTATCTCCCTAAAGAGTTTGTCATTTCGAACCTTCCAGATATACCAGATTATCCAGAGATAAGGATTCATATCTTGTTCTGGTTCGATTATGCTGTTTTTCCGCCAGAACAGATAGTCCATATTTGTGTAGATACTCGGTGCTGTAAATATGTCTGGATTTGTTGGAACAGATGATAATGACCAAACTTGTAGGGTAGGGGGCACTCAAAAATAGCATGGGTTACTGATTCTTCTGGTTCACCACACCGTGGGCAATAATTATCGCATCTCATGTTACGCCTACTAAATTCCTCGTTACTGCCACGTGGCCAATTAACAATTGGCATATAAGATGACAAATTTTCTTTGGCGCCCTTATCTTCCAAGCAAAGATTTGGAGCGTAGTAATACTTGGCTCTGAGACATCCTTTTCTTGGTCGTCCTTTAAGAGATTCTAGGCAACCAAATAACCAGATTTTACCGTATATTGGTCGTTCCTTATGTAGTTCCAGCAAAAAGTGTCTCTTCGATGAATTGTGCTTATGGCTAAACTCCTTATGAGGGGTATATCCTCCGGATTGACATATTGCTCCAGCAAGCTAACATTCCATTCCTTCGACTTCTGATTAATAAAATCGCTGACCTTCATATTCGGATGCATGACTGGTACTACTGGTGTAGCTGGTCTGGCGGGGGTCATTGGGATCCATGGATCCTCCCACACCTTGACTTCATATATACCCAGAGTGTATCTTCTATCTTATCCCCAGTAGTAATAGCTTCCTTACAGCAGAGATGCTAGTCCATACATAAAAAGGGTTGTTTACAGAGTTTACTCGTAAAGGTGAGCTCAGTCTGTAATATCTTCCTCTCAAGACTCTAGCCACTAGAGAATCAGGATATTGTACTAATCTCCATAATTGTTTTTCCAATAAAACCAGATTGAACTCGTGAATCATCTGAAAGCCAATCTCACCCTCTTCTATTGGTAAACAAACTTTTTTCCATTTTGCCTAGTATATTCCTCTTTTTGGTGGATTTGAGCTCAACCAAAATTGTGCAATGGCACTAGCAATGTTCTCGCATATCTCTAATATGTAGGCAAAGCAAGTAGGATAGATTTAATCAGCACCTCCTTCCCTCCTTTCGAGAGCCATCTACTTGTCCAGCCATTCACTCTATGCATCAGTTTGTCTTTAAGAAAAGTAAAGATTTTGCATTTGGAACCACTGATATCCTCCGGGATACCCAAATAGCTCCCCATCCCTCCTTCATTTTGTATTCCAAGTGTATCTTTTATCTCTTGTCTGGTGGTTGCATTAATCCTCTTACCAAAGAGCAAGGAGGATTTATCAAAGTTGATACATTGGTCCGATGCTTTACCATAAACTCTGACCACTTTCATTACTCTTCACATTCACGGGGCTCCGCCTTACAGAAGAAAAGGCTATCATCAGCAAATGGAAGGTGAGATACCGAGGGGCACGCGCGTGTTACACGCATCCCCGTCCCTTGGTTCTCTGCATGATTGAGAAAGCTAGCACTTCCGTGCATAGAATAAAAATGAAAGGAGACAAAGGATCTCTTTGGCGTAGGCCTCTTCCTTGAGTAATGTTTCCTCTCGGCTTCCCATTCATAAGAACTTTATATTGTACCGATGTGATGCATCTAATAATCCATGTGATCCATATTTCTGAAAATCCCATCTTTCGCATGACTGCTTCTATGAACGACCATTCCATCCTATCATATGCCTTGCTCATGTCTGTCTTAATGGCCATTCTTTTGCTACGTCCGCTCGGCTTGGTTCGGAGAGCATGAAATATTTCTTGAGCAATCATAAGATTATCAGAAATCTATCTTCCAGCAACAATGGCTGACTGGGTTTCCGATATCAGTCCTAGTAGTACTTTCTTTAGTCTCTAGCATAAGACCTTAGAGATAATCTTGTAACTGACGTTACATAAACTAATGGGTCTAAACTAAGCCATGTCGTTAGGCTTAGTTGTCTTGGGGATGAGACAAATGTTCGTTTCATTTAATCCGTTTGGCATTGTCCCATTAGTAAAAAAGTTATTAACCATAAGAGTTAAGTCATCCTTTACTATGTCCCAAAACTTCTGGTAAAAAAGCGCAGTCATCCCATCTGGTCCTAGAGCTTTTTCCGGATGCATAGCAAAGAGCGCTAATTTAATCTCCCATTCAGAGACTGGAGCAGTAAGACTTTCGTTCATTTTCCCCGTAATGGTTGTAGGAACTTCGGATAGTGCCTCTTCAATATCTTCTGGATTAGAAGATTCAAAGATTTGTCGAAAATAACTAGTGGCAATCGCTACTAGTCCTTCTTCATCTTCCACAATATTTCCATTCTCATCTAGGAGCTGCGTAATCTTATTCCTTGCTCTTCTTTGCTTTTTTAAGGCGTGGAAATTTTTTGTATTTCGGTCTCCTTCCCTCAACCAAAATACTCGGTTCTTCTGTTTCCAGAACATTTCTTCTGCCTTAAGGGCATCAGAAAGTTCCTTTAAAGCTGCTGCGATTTCCTCAGTTGTAGCATTATCATCTGCGTATAGGCTCTCCACTTTTTCTTTAAACTCTTAAAGTTTCTTTAAGAGTTAAGTCATCCTTTACTATGTCCCAAAACTTCTGGTAAAAAGCGCAGTCATCCCATCTGGTCCTGGAGCTTTTTCCGGATGCATAGCAAAGAGCGCTAATTTAATCTCCCATTCAGAGACTGGAGCAGTAAGACTTTCGTTCATTTTCCCCGTAATGGTTGTAGGAACTTCGGATAGTGCCTCTTCAATATCTTCTGGATTAGAAGATTCAAAGATTTGTCGAAAATAACTAGTGGCAATAGCTACTAGTCCTTCTTCATCTTCCACAATATTTCCATTCTCATCTAGGAGCTGCGTAATCTTATTCCTTGCTCTTCTTTGCTTTTTTAAGGCGTGGAATTTTTTTGTATTTCGGTCTCCTTCCCTCAACCAAAATACTCGGTTCTTCTGTTTCCAGAACATTTCTTCTGCCTTAAGGGCATCAGAAAGTTCCTTTAAAGCTGCTGCGATTTTCTCAGTTGTAGCATTATCATCTGCGTATAGGCTCTCCACTTTTTCTTTAAGCTCCTCCACCAGTTTTGTCGAATTAATATTATGTTGTTTCCTCCACTCTCTCAAGGCTTCCCGACAACTGGAAATATGTTCCATTATAGTTGCATTAGGAGGAAGATCAGGAGATTTCCATCCCTCTAAAATGACTTGCCTCAATTCCTCGTTATCCAACCATCTTTTGTCAAATTTGAATTTTTCTTATTTTCCTTGTTGGTTTTGTGAGTATGTCCGCAAGTATCGGACGATGGTCCCATAATCTCATATACTTCACTTTTGAGTGAGGAAAATTTTCATGCCAATCCGCATTTCCCACTTCTCTGTCAAGACGACATCGAACATTTACTCTTCCTGCTCTCTTTCCAACCCATGATAGTATATCACCAGTAAATGGAAACTCTAACATACATTCCACAGTCACTTAACATTAATTTAAAACGTTGACGCAGCGACCAGTCCACACCGCTGGGAGTTGAGTGTAGCCAGAGCGGGTGCTGCACAGCGACGTGATGCCATCGCTCGGGTTCAAAACGATCCCAACAGCAACTTGGTTGAGCGGGAAGAAGAAGCCGCTCGGGAGAAGACGAAGGCACGAAATCAGATGTTTGACCAGTTATCTCCGGTTTGACCCGGTTTAATTCAATTAAACCAGCTCGAATTTTCCCTTCTCTATATATAGTTTTAGACCCAAAAACCCTAATGTGTCTCGTTTTCTCTCTAGAATTTTTCCTCATCTTGTAAAACTTGAATCTTTTATCAATCTAAGGAATTATTTCATCATTTTATATATTGTTTCTCCTTCTCATAAACATAATTATACTTGAATCTCATATAGATTTAAGGTTTTTCATGAAGATTAGAGAGTAGACACCATTTTGGATTCATGGGTTAGGGTGACTAAGGCTGATTAAGTGTAGATCTAAGGTGTTTCATGGTAGATTTATCTTTTTTTTTTGTCACACAACATGGTAGATTTATCTTGTTCCTTGATTGTTGAGTGATCTTAATGCTATTTTAGTCTTGATCATATTCCCAGCCACAAGGTGTTTGATGAAATGTTTGAACCAACTCTTCAAAGCTTTTAGTTTTTTTTACCAAGGCACTTGATGTTAAAGAAGCTAAGATTGCTAGTAGACTCATTCCTAATGATTGCTTTAATAATATTCAACCAAAGACATTTGATGCTTGAGTTAATTTAGCAAATGAGCATTCATCTAGACATAGAGCTTACTTAGTATTATGTCTAGGCATAAGGTAATAGATTGATTATGTGTTTGCCACCTTTAGATTGAATCTTGATCACCCAAGATCAAATCCCTAGTCTCATGGATCCATTCTTACCATTTGATTGAGTTCTTGCACTTGTTTATTGATTGGATTTGAGATCACCTTGTTTATATTTCTAGGATATTAGCTTGTTACCATCATCAATCTTCATATTTGCTTAGATTATGAAAGTTTGTGTATTCTTGGTGCTATAGATCACTAGTTCTATGTGGTTCGACAACCTTTATATACTATCATTTGACTTGAAAGCCTTGAAAACTTCCACTATCAAATTGGCGCCTTTGCCGGGGATTTTTTTTTATGTGTATGCTGTATTATTTCATATAACTTAGTGTATTATTCGATGTGTATGCTATATTATTTTTCATATTTTTAGCATAATATTAGTGGATTCTTTTATGTGTATGCTATATTATTTCATGGAAGTTAACATACATTAATTGTTTTTAATAAAAATCCTTATTTTTATAATGTTATATAAAATTAGTAGGATAGTATGACAATATACGATTCATATTTTTATAAGAATCATGTTCTTTACGATTTATAGATAATACATGATATTTGTAGGGACTCAAAAATATAAGTTATTCATAATTATGTTTTTCTATAAAACTTTGGTACATGAAATTTATTTTTATTAATATTTCTGGAATTTCATAGGATATGTGACATCTATTTTGGGACTGGTCAATATATTTTTTTATATTGTAAAATCAAAATGTCATATATAAAAATTATATGCAATCTTGCATGATGGTGAAATACATTTAACAAAGTATTCCATATTAATTGTCTTGCAATCACTTAACTTTAGCAAGAAGAGTTTTTGATTGCAAAATTATCATAAATGATGACAAACATTTAATTTAGAAATTTATATTATTCTTTCCAATTAAGTTTAAAGTCAAATATCAGTTTTAATATGGATTTCCTTTATTTTCGCCCCTTGCATATAATACTTTCTATAATTGTTTAAAATTTATGATTATAATGTTATATGAATCTGATATATATAGTCACAACTGATAGGTTTTTGACTATATATATGATTCATATTTTTGTAATATTAATGTTTTTTATGATGAAGAAATGATACATGACATTTTTTAGGAACCAGAAAATATAAATGATTCATAATTATATTTTTCTATAAATTTTGGTACATGAAATTTATTTTTATTACTTTTTTGGAATTTTACGGGATACATAACATTTATTTTGGGACTGAAAATATAAATATTTTATATTGTAAAATCAAATGTCTTATATTAAAAATTTATGAGCAATCTTGAATGATTGTAAAATAAATTCAAAATGAATTCCATAAATATTATTCTTACGATCCCTTAATTTTGGCCCTCATTTTTTTATTATGAAATTAACCTAAATGGTGACAAACATTAATTTTGGAAATTTATATAATTTTTTTATTAAGTTTAAAGATAATATCATTTTTAATTCCGAACTGTAATCCTTTATCTCGTGTCTCCTCGAGATTTTTTAGTAAAAACACGATTTTTAAAATAAAAGATAAAATTTTCTGGCATCAAATAAAAGATAAAATTTTCTGGCATCAAATAAAAGATAAAATAAAAGAGGCCAATATGTATTTTGAGTCATTATGTATATTAAGGTTCAATAATAGGTCTCTTTTACAATTTTGAATCCTAATCAGCCCACTAAATTTAAGAATTCATATTATTTACTTCTTTTTTTATTTCCAACCTAATATTATTTACTACAGTTTATTTTAATTTTTCAGTTTTTATATACTCCGGAACCAGTATAATTTTAATTTATTATGACGATACATCTTCGATAATAAGACAATTACTGTTTGTCGACCACAATAAGATTATCGTTACTGGATACCCCCATTAACATTTTTTGATTGAAAACTCAAGTAAACTTCTAATCCCAAATTGGTTTTCTTTGTACTAATATGTATCTCAAATGTTAGTTCTGTTAATCTATTCATGTATAGTATGTTTCTTTTTTTTTACTTTTTCAATATCTATAGATTAAAATTTATAATCTCTTTTGGATCATTCACTCCGCGCCCTGCGCGGATTATCACCTAGTATGATATTATTTAAAGAGCTGATATGAGAGATCGTATCAGAATGAAACAACCAACAAAATGTATCTTTTTGTGAAAATAATGTTTAAGAAGGTGTTATTCATTGATGGGCTTGAATAGAATTTAAATCTAAGAACAATCTAGTTTTATTCAATAGTTCATTTTGATTCCTTATTATAAATCTAGTGTTAATAATTCTTGTATTGAAAATAGTTTTTATTGAAAGAATTTAAATTTAGTGTTATTTATTCTTGTATTTATAATATCATTAATATAAGAATTTAAAATTTGTTGTTATTCAATCTAGATTTGAAATTATGATTTAAAGTCTACTCTTATTCATGTATGGATTGATTTTCATAGTAAAAAGAGTTATAAAAAAGTTGAATAACTTTGATATTACTTTTATGAGTAAATTTTAGCAATCAAAATCCAAACTTTACCCAAAGATTTTCAGTTGAAAATTCAGAGTTATCAACTCATTCTTTTACGTGTCTTGTCAATATTTTCTTTTTCATTTTTTTTCACATTTCTTGCTCTTCAAAAACCAAACGAGTGTTATCATGGTGAATCATATTTCCAATTTTGTTATTGACTCACTCTGCAATATTTTCATCCCAAGATTCCAACTGCAAATTTCTTGCTTCACAAAGGTATGTATCTCAATTTCAAAATATATTATTTTGACTCCAATGAATCATCTTCAATGTTCATTTGACTGACTGACAGTAATAAATGATTACACTATAATTTCACAAACGTTACAAATCTATGATGATATTTGATTGCTTGAAGTTTATACCTTCTTATTATTTATAATCATTATGATCTGTATTACTATCATATATATGGTAGGTTTCCAAACAATGGAACTGAGTCTTTGTAAGGAAGACGATTCTGATATAGATGTTTTGTAATTAACACTCACCATATGAGAATCAAATTTGGGGACAAATCACTAGAGAAGGACATGCTTATATTCAAAAAGCTTTGAAAGAAAATTCTCATCATTTTCGGAAATTATACCGTATGTATCCAGATGTATTTTCGGATTTGTATAATCTTATCAGAATGAAAACTGATTTAAGAAACACACGACATATGTGTGTCGAAGAGATGCTTTGCTACTTTTTTGACGAAAGTTGGGCAAAATTCTAAATACTACCATACCATAGATACTATTAAGAGGTCAAAATTCACAGCAAGTACAAACTTCCACAAGATTCTCAGAGCTTTAAACACGCTTGCACCTAGTTTGATGGCCAAGCCTACACATACAGTGCCCCAAAAAATAAGTACAAGCACTCGATTTTATCCTTATTTCAAGGTACATAATTTCTTCCATGATTTTTTTTCTAAATGCATAAAGATAAAAATGTTTTTCATTTTATTTTAGGATTGTATTGGAGTTTTTGATGGTACACACATTAATACAATGGTACAAGGTCCTCAAAAGGCGAGTTATCGTAACCGAAAGGGAGTCATATCTCAAAATTTACTAGCTGCTTGTAACTTTGATCTTGAGTTCATATATGTCATAAGTGGATGGGAAGGTTCAGCTCATGACTCAAAAGTTCTGCAAGATGCGTTGAACTAACAGACACCAAGCACTAGAAGGTGATTATAAGAATATATATATATATATATATTGACATCAATAACACAGACTCATCTAGACTCTGTATACCAAATTGGAAGCTCTGCATTCATGTGGACGACGAAAGAGTTTTGATGTCTAGCACTGCGTTCAAGACTATCCGCTCTTGTATTCTCCGTCCTCGGTACATGAATGATCTCTGAACTTGTGAAACTTTCTCTCAATACCTTGATATCTTCCAAATAACTTGCGAATGCCGGTCATACCCTCGGTTCTGAAACTATCTTCACCAATTGAGAACAATCCGTTGCAAAAGTGACTTGATATTGACGTAGATTCCTCATACATTCCATTGCCCAAATTAAAGCTTCCACCTCCGAATGAAGAGGGGATAAACTTGCCCGTGTATTCTTTGCTCCCATTAATCCCAGAAATCCTTGTAGTGTACTGAACCAACCTTGTCCTGAGAAACTTTCCTTATCTTTCCAAGAACCATCCGTGAAACACCATCGCCCTGGGATTGTTGGTAAACTTCTGCCTTCCGCCTGCTGGGATATCCTTTGGGAACTCAACTCCTGCGCCTCAGCCCATAGTATTGATTCAACTTCTGCTTTTTGAGTGTGAACTAAATAACTTACTGTTCTTGGCTTTCCAGATGTACCATAATATCCATGCAAACTGGTGATTATCCATAGCCGGTCTAACCCGCCAGAACAGGTGATCCATATTTGTAAAGAGAGAATCGGCAGGGAAAACTTCTGTATTTGATGGTATCTTTGAAAGCGCCCAAACTTGACGTGCTGGGGGACAATCAAAGAAAATATGGTTTATTGATTCCTCTAGATCTCCACATATGTCACAATAAAAATCTCCCTTCAGTTCCCTAGCCTTCAAATTTTTCTTTACCGCAATGCACCCTGACAAAAGCTGCCATAGAAAATGTTTTATCTTTGGGGGGCACTTCACTTTCCAACAAGAGGCTTTTAAAGCATCTACCGTAGGTCCAAAAGTCTCTTGTGTTTTGTCCTTATCCGGGTATACCCTTTCTACCTGATATCCTGACTTAACTGTGTATTTTCCGTTTTTTGTGAAATGTCATCCGTCTTTATCCACTGTGTGAGTTCTACCAATGGTATACTTTCAATAATTCTCGCTTCATGCGGGTCAATAAGGTCCCGAATTACCGACGAGTTCCATGTACGCGAATCCGAGTTGATAAGAGATTCGACTCTTAGGTCCGGTAAAGAAATATTTTGTTTTTTGTTTGCTGGTCTCGGGAGAGTGGTTGGGAGCCAAGGATCATTCCAATACTGATATGGAAGATCATGTTCCCACCCGTTTAATTAGTCATTTGCTAACCAGAGATCTAGCTGAGATAATACTCCTCCATCCATATGATGGAGAGTACGAACGGATTGGTTTCAGGGGCGAGCATTCCTGAAATACTGTCCTTTAAATACTCGGGCAAAAAAAAATTCCGGCTTTTCTATCAGCCTCCATAATTGTTTCCCAAGCATAGCTGTGTTAAAATCCATAATGTCCTTAAACCCCAAACCTCCTTCATCTTTTTCCAAACAGACCTTATCCCATGATTTCCAGTGCATGCCTTTCGTACTACCTCCAGGGCTCCACCAGAACCTTGCTACTGCCCTTGTCAACTTGTTTACCGTGGCTTTTGGCAACCGATAACAAGACATCACATGATTTGGCAAGGCCGTGACCACCGACTTTATGATCACCTCCTTCCCTCCTTCCGTGAAGAATTTAAAAGTCCACCCATTTATCCTGTTAGTCAGCCGATCATGAACAAAACTAAACACTTGTATTTTTGATCCTCCAAGGCTTTCCGGTAATCCTAAGTAAGATCCCATTCCTCCAATATTTTGTATTCCCAAGATATCTCTCATCTCTTGTCTTTTGGTTTCTTCAATTTTAGTCCAAACTGGATTGAGGGTTTTTAAAAATTTATTTGTTGCCCCGATACCACTTCATATTCCTTTAAGATCCTAAGTATAGTTTCACATTCCTCCTTCTGAGCTCTGCAGAAAAATAAACTGTCGTCCGCAAAAAGCAAGTGAGTAATTAATGGACACGCCCTGGCTACTTTTATTCCATTTAATAACTTTCCTCTTTCCGCTTTTTTAATTTTTCGCAATTAATGCTTTCGTACACAAGATGAAAAGATATGGAGACAAAGGGTCTCCCTGTCTTAATCCTCGTTGTGGTACAATTAGTCCTCGCGGTTGTCCATTTAGTAGTACCCGATACTGCACTGAAGATATAAACTCCATCATCATTTTTATCCAATGTTCATCAAATCCCAGTTTGTGGAGAATAGCCTGAATAAAATTCCACTCTACTCTATCATAATTCTTACTCATATCTGTCTTGATTGCCATGTACTTATTTTGGCAAGACTTATTAGCCCTCAATCCATGAAACATCTCCTGAGCAATTACTACAGGCTGGAAGGGCCAAACTATGGGTCAAGAGGAAGACTTTGTAACAAAAATTAGTAATTGTCGTCATGAAATTGCTACTTGGAGGAAAAATAATCCATCATATGGAAAGGAAAAAATTGCAGAATTACAACGGGCACTGGAAGAGGTACAAACAGATAATAGTAGATCACAAGAGGATATTATGGATGTATCTAGGAAATTACAAGAAGCATATAAGGATGAGGAGGAGTATTGGCATCAGAAAAGTAGGAATATGTGGTATTCATCTGGGGACTTAAACACAGAATTTTATCATGCTTTAACAAAGCAGAGACGAGTCCGTAATCGTATTGTGGGACTTTATGATGAACTAGGAAACTGGATAACAGAGGAAAATGGAGTGGAAAAAATAGCAGTGGATTATTTTAAGGATTTATTTAATTCTACATCACAATCGGAATTCGATAATTTTCTAGAGGAGGTACAACCGTCGATTACTGCTCAAATGAATCAACGTCTGCTACGTCTAGCATTGGACGAAGAGGTTCACCAAGTTTTATTTATGATGCACCCAGAAAAGGCTCCAGGACTGGATGGAATGACGGCATTATTTTTTCAACACTCATGGAACATTATTAAGGAAGATTTGGTTCATATGGTGAATTCTTTCTTAACTACAGGGGTAATGGATCAACGATTAAATGTTACCAATATTTGTATGATCCCAAAGACGGAAAGACCAACAAAGATGACAGAACTTAGACCGGTAAGTCTTTGTAATGTGGGGTATAAAATTATTTCGAAGGTTCTTTGTCAAAGATTGAAGATCTGTCTACCGGGTCTGATATCAGAAACACAATCGGCCTTTGTACCAGGGATTATAAAAATTATATATATGTATGTATTATGTGATAATAATTGATCCAATGTTTTCTAAATTGAGTGTGTTATATCATGTCTTTTGGTGTTTCAGGAAAATATTATTTAGTTGATTGTGGGTTTACAAATCGACATAACTTCTTGGCTCCACTACGAAGTACTCCGTATCATCTACAAGAATTTTGTGGGAAAGGTCGTGATCCAGAAAATCAAAATGAACTATTTAACCTTCGCCACACGTGTTTGAGAAATGTTATTAAGAGAATATTTGGTATATTTAAATCTCATTTTTCGATTTTTAAATCTGCACCACCATTTTTTTTCAAGACTCAAGCAGAGATAGTTCTTACATGCACTGCCTTACAAAACTTTTTTCTTAAAAAGTGACGTTCAGATAATATTTTTATTGACGAAGCAGATGAAGAAAATGAGAATCAAACTTTGGAAGAAAACGAGAATCAAACTTTATAAGAAAATGGTATCGAAGAAAAATTTCAGACTCAGGAACAAGAAAGAAAAAAAACGCAAGGAAATGGAGAGCAACCATAGCTGCTAATATGTGGAGAGATGTCACTAACACTGGTAGCCAAAGATAATTGATTCTCACATTCTTTTTACGTAAGGTTTATGCTTTTATTTGTGATTTACAAGTAGTCGATTTGGAATTGAGTCGTTTTACTGATTTGTTTTATTCTTTTCTACTTTCTGGCTTATCTTATCTTAAAACCATAAATCTATTGTGTAATCCCTACTCCCTGTGGGTGGGATCCTTAAGTATAATTAGAGGTTAGTTTGAGTATATTACCTCACCCTCAACAAGAATGAAAAACTGATCTTCGGTGACTGTCATCCAATCTACATTTTCTTTTTGATTCTTTGTGGCTTGTTCTTCAACTTCCCACAATCTTTTTTCATGTTCCCTTTCTTATGATAGAAATATCACTGCATACCTGCAAATTTATTATAGTTGCTCATGCTCATGTTTTTTTTTTTTACTTTTGGGTTCTCTATATGAACTCCTCTCCCTTGACTCACTAACTAAAACATTTAAATGACAAGTACTATAACTCGACTGTCTTCTCGCTTCCCCATTAAGAACACTATTCGTTACTGAATCTGTCAAGATAATACCTTCCTCCACGGAGTTACATAGAGATATCTTGAAAACCTTCGAAGAATGTGGTAAAGTACCAAAAACACATACCGTGAATCTCATCATCAATTTTGATGCACATATCAGAAAACTTGTTAGGAAATCCCTGAAATGCATTTAAGTGATCCATCATCGGAGTTTCCTCTGGATACCTCATCTTAATCAACTTCTTGATCATGTACATCTTGTTATTACTGGTTCTTCCGATCATACAATTGCACCACCTTCGACCACAAAGAACGAACATCAGTCAGTCTCAATATTATGAGCACATTATCATCTACCCAATGCCTTATCAACCCCCACACATGGTAATGAAGCAACTCCCATTTATCATCCGTCTTATTATCAGTTTTTTTTATGAAACACTAGAAAATGGATTTTTAAACATAGAAAATATCTTCCATATATGATAAGTAGCACAATTAAAGCTTATCATCATGCCCATATTTTCATCATTCATATAACCAAAAAATAACTTGAAGTTATCAAAAACCCAAAACTTTACACCATAAGCTCTGGTACCATTCTAATAGGAAAAAAATTTTGTGAACATTTGAAGATAATACTTCGACAATAGCATAATATAGTATAGACACAAATTAAACACAACAATCACTTTTTACGTGGAAATCCTTCTTGATGTGAAAGGAATAACTGTGGACTGTAATTCACTCAACAATCCACTATATAAATAAGTATGAGTACAATCATGTCCTCTTTGTTCAACCATCTGAACAGATCCAGCTTGACACTCAAGCTACAAAAAGCTATCTCCAACACAACATATAACAACAACAAGAAAGCAATACAAGAGCTTAAATTCCAGCAGCAGCAAAACAAACTCGATCACCAAGATTCTGACAACTCGAGACTAATCCCACGGTAAGAATTCAAGATGAACAAGTTAACAATACCTCTGCCAAATCTTATCTCAATCAGAGAAGATTCTACTGTCAAATTTACCAAACATTTAAAACAGAACTGCTGAAGAATTATAGCAATATGATTCACTAAAACTCATATAATAGAGAAACCAACCGTTGAAACGCAAATTCCACTACTGAATCTCAAATTACAAAGTGACGAAACTTTCCACAAAATAGCATCAGATCATGATCCATTTAAATCAGCAAAATCTTGTTCAGACAAACCCAAAACGAATCTGGGTCCTTTTTTGTCTAATCTGTGTTATCTTTTGTCTTATCTCATTAACTATACAAATTAGATTAAAAGATTTTACATAGCGTCTCACTAGCTAGTTCTTACGGATAAATATCATTGGCTCAAACTCTAAATATGTGATTGTGTAATTAGAACATCAAAATAGTCACTTTAAATTATTTGAAGTGGACACTTTGATCTAGGGATAAGCAAAATAACCGGACCGGACCAAAGCAAACCAACCCAACCGAACCCAAACCGATCCATACCAAACCAAAGTGTATGTCTAACTCATTTTGTTCAAGATTTTATCAACCCAAATGGTACGGTTTGATTTGATTTTAAACCGAATCAAGCCAAAATACCGAAGTAATTTTAATTAGATTAATTAAATATACTAATAATATTAAGATTTAATATATTTAATCATTTAGCCTAACCAAATAAACATAGTTTATACATATTACTTTTAAATGAATAAAATTAACACAACTATAATAAAATAAAAGAGTATAAATCTCATACATTAACATCAAAACGGAAAATTTATTTTTTGATAATTATATTAGGTTTGAAGATAATAATATAAATCTATGGAATTACATTTTATATGTATCTTGCGATGTTTGGTTTTACATTTAAATATGATTGAAATAATGATTTAGTATCAAAATAACAAAACTAAAAAATCAACTCGGTTAAACTGAAAAAATACAAACAAAACTAAATTAAACCAAACTAAGACCGAACCAAAGTAATACCGAACTAAACCATACTAATTTGGATTGACTTTGGTTCGAGTTTTCTTAGATCCAAATAACCCAAACCAAACTGAACATGTAATTAAACCGAAATGCCCGCCTCTACTTTGATCCTCTATATAAACGTCTTAATTTCATAACTATTAAGTATGATCTAAACAATACATATTGGTTTGGAATTGATTCATGTTCCTGACTTGGCACAATGCACCTGTGTTATTGGATTTTCCGACTTTGGGCTTGTCTCAGTAATACGAGTAATGGATATATTTTACATAATACTGTACGTTCAAATAATTATATACCCATAAATTAATATAATACGTTCAATTGTTCACAACAAAATCCTTTTAAACATATTGTTTCATAACTTTAAAAAGACTAGTGAGTGTTTTTTTTTTGACAAAGAAAGATAGGTGAGTGTTGATCCATAAGTTATGATCTATGTCGTTCTTTTTTTTTTTTTGAAACTAATCTATGTCAGTTTTCTTACCGCCGAATTGGATATCTGAACCATTTAAGTAGAGTAGGTGTTGTTGGCAAAATAAACTTTACAACGTTACTTGGATATAATTGTTATCTCCAGTGACAATGGATAAGAAAAAGCAATCCATCTAAACGTAAATCATTCTCCAAAAATAGCAATGGATTCAAACTTGCATATTATAATCTTTTTTTTTTGTCACAAGTTATAATCTAAAACTGTAACGACCGAATACTGCATTTTAATAATATGAAATGTATTGAAACCAAAAAATAAATTATAAAATTGAAATAAGCATAGAAGCACATGGGTGCGGTACCGTATTGGTTTCTGACACCGGCTAGGTATTGCAATAAATGCGTTGTATTATAAGGATGTCAAGAAAAATTTAAAATTGTAATGATACAAAATCAATAATACTAGTCTGAATGAAATGAAAACAATAGTTCAATGAAGAAAGAACAATAATGATGTTGCCGGCTTAAGACGCGTTTCCACCTTGACTTCCTTATCAAGGAAGTGTTAAACACTCTTTGCTTTTCGTCGGCTTGACTTTGAAGAAGGAGCACACAATGACGCACCTAATATAACATCAGCTTTTTTCTCTTAAATTATTTTATTTATTTTATTTCTGCAAAAAAGTTCTATTCATAATGTCATAGTACCAAACAAAAATGGTCACGAGAACCAAATCTAGATATATCCGGAGAATTATTAGCTTTTCAAAAAATTTAGAGGGAAATGAAACTATTTTATGTATTATGGAAGGTTTGATAAGTGTTTATGTAAGTAAAGAAAATATATTGCATATCTATATTAGATGTCTATATATGTCATAAGTGTTTATGTAAGTAAAGAAAACATTATAAACAATCAACTAAGCGGGATCAGTGTAACTCGTGTTAGAGTAACGTTGTTTATGTGCTCGTACATGAAGTCTAGTTTGATATTTTGTCAGAAGATTTCTAAGTTTCTAGTACTATGCTAAGAATGATCAAAATTCAATCAAATTTAAGCAAAATTTTAAGTCAAAACATGTGATTTGAATGATATAATCCCACAGCCTTCCTTTGTTGATTTATATTTAGGGATTTTTGTTATACTAGAAGTATACGGTTTTCATCATGTTTAAACCTGGTGACATTGTTATTTTCCTTTAAAACCAGAAATGTCAAATAAACGAAATTTAACCATATACTTACTTATATACAAACGTGTTAAGCGAACTTTTTTACTCAAAAGGTTGCTCAATAAACGGGTAAAACTCGAACAATTATCAACCAACGGCACTATGGCATCAGCAAGGCGACATACAAGTTGTTCGATAGGTTCGGCCAATGGGTACGCATGGTTGCATGCACGTTAAACAGATTAATTGATTATTTAATCAATTGTGGCTTGCTAAGTAAAATAGATATGCAACACCCGCAATCATTCACATAAATCATGCCCAAAAATAAAACGTTAGTACTTATTATCAACCGTTTTGCCACCGCATTCTCTCTCTTTTTTTTCTCAAAAAAAAGACCAGTACCTAAAATATCAAAATCAATGCGTATGACAGAGACAGTACGAACCCCTTTCCCGCGTTTCTCCGTCGTCTGTTTCTCCCGACCTTCCAGTTTGTTTCGTAGACTCAAAAGTCTTATAAATATATCTACCATACTATCCATAAAACGTCAGAAGACTCACAACATCAAAACCCAAAAACCAAATATTAAAAAAAAAAACAATCTAAGGAAGATGAAAAGCACGGTAAAAAGCTACTATGTTGTGGAGCTAAGAGCTTTTCCCAGAGGGCCAGTTTACCAGAGGAAGGACGAGTCCGAGTATATGTCGGAAACGACAGAGATACGCAATGCAAGCTAGAGATGGATGCTGATTTCCTGACCCACCCTTTGTTCGAGGAACTCCTCCGGTTTTCTGAAGAAGAATTCGGTTACTCATACGATGGAGCTTTGAGGATCGCCTGCGAGATCAATGTCTTCATTGACTTGATCAACGTCCTTAAGTCCACAACTCATTCTCCTTATAATAACAACACTAGTTTTTGAAGATAATCTCTTCTTCTACATTATTTTGGTTTCTTCAGCAGAGAATTAAAGACGTTATATTCTAATATTTTCTTTTATTATTTGGGTGTAAAGGCCACTGAGATATGTAGGCATGTGGATTTCATCTCGATCTCAATTATTTTTCCTTCTTTTCTTGGGAAATTGATACACATGCTTCAATGTTGTAGAGCTATTTTTTCGGGTCAAAGTTCTATGATGAACCTTTTTTCCCATCAAGCATCAATGTACCATTTTCACTTTATGATTTACTATTGTATTCCATCATCCATGACTGTATTCACTTACCAGTCTGTATATGTTACAAATACGCTTTTGCACTATATTTTAGGTAATTAGCCTACTTATCATTCTTAATTTCACCTATGGCCCCCTAAAATTTCTCAAATCTTATAATTTTTATCAGCATTTGTTAAAACTTCCAACTTAAGCATTTTACAAATATGTTTTAATCTCAAAAGGGGAAAACCGAACAAAACTCAACTCAAGTAGAAAATAAAACTCAACTCAACTCAAGTAGAACAAAACAAAACTCAATTCAAGAAAACCTTCTTGCGTGATGTGAGTTTGCTAATTATATTCAAACCAAAGAGGTTTCATCCATCAGAGGTTGATTTCGGATCTTTGGTGTTGGGTTACTTGGTCTGTGTGTTAGTAGCTTCTTTTTCCCTTCAAGGACTGTCCTGTCTCAGTTGATGACGGGACCCAGGCACTGACGACGAAGAAAGAAACGACCTCGCAACGGGACTTCTGTTCGGTTCAATACCTGAAGCGATGGTTTTACAAGCCGGAGAAGATGACTCCCCTAAAGTCATATGGGAAGCCATTAAAACCAGAAACATTGGTGTTGAACGCGTTAAAGAAGCTCGTCTACTAACGCTGATGAATGAATTCGATCGATTAAGCATGGAAGACTCGGATAGTATTGATAACTTCACGAGCAAGTTAACGGAGCTTGCATCAAAAGCGCCCTCGTTGGGACCAAGCATTGATCAACCAAAGCTCGTGAAGAAACTTCTCAACAGTCTACCAATGAAATTCATTCACATGATGGCATCAATAGAGCAGATGCTTGATCTAAACAAAACCTCGTTTGAAGATATTATTGGAAGACTCAAAGCATATGAAGAACGAGTCAAAGGCAAAACTGCATATGATTAACAAAACAATCTGTTGTTCTCAAGCACTGAAACATCAAGCGATCAGAACTCGAGAGGCAGAGGAAGAGGATCATATCGTGGTCGAGGTCAAGGAAACAGAGGTAGAGGACGAGGAAGAAGCAACACTGGCGAGGGGAACAAAGAGAAGAAAGACTACTCCCAGATCACATGCTTCAATTGTAAGAAGAAGGGACACTTCAAATCCGTGTGTCCTGAGAAGAAAGAAGAGAAACAAGAGCTCAACAAGACAGAGACAGAGGTAGCAGAAGCTGCGTTATATATGCATCAAGTTGTGTATCTCAACGAAGAAAAAGTCTTACCGAATTCACTAGAGCCAAGCAAGAAAGAAGATGGTATATGGTATCTAGACAACGGTGCGAGCAATCACATGACTGGTGAAAGATCTTACTTCTCAGAGCTCAACGAGAACATCAAAGGAAAAGTCAAGTTCGGATATGGCTCGTATGTAGATATAAACGACAAAGGATCTATTCTCTTTGAAGCCAAGACAGGGGAACAGAAGCTCCTAACCGACATATATTACATACCGAACTTGAAGAGTAACATACTAAGTCTGGGTCAAGCAACTGAACAAGGGTGTGACATAAGGATGAAAGAGAATTACCTCACTTTGAGAGATCCAAGCGGTGGACTTTTGGTGAAAGTTCAGAGAGCTTCTAATCGTCTATATAAGATATCACTCAAAGTCGGTAAACCTACTTGTCTACTCGCAAAGATCAAGGAGGAACCATGGAGATGGCACTCACGCCTTGGTCATATAAGCTTCAAGACAATAAGGGCCATGGCAACACATGATATGGTTCGTGGCTTACCTGAAATACATGAAGAGAAGCAGCTGTGTGACTCGTGTTTGGTTGGGAAGCAGACGCGTCACAGTTTTCCTGCAGCAACTGCATACAGATCTTCGGTTGCTCTCGAGCTGTTACACGCAGATCTGTGTGGTCCCATATCACCGGCAACACAAGGTCACAACAACTATATCTTCGTCATAGTTGATGATTGTACGAGATATATGTGGTCTATTTTGTTGAGAGAAAAGAGTGACGCCTTTGATAGATTCAAGAGTTTTAAAGCCCTTGTTGAGAGGGAAGCAAACAAGACAATCGGAACACTCCGTACAGACAGAGGAGGAGAGTTCACGTCAAAGGATTTCCAAGACTTCTGCAACAAACATGGCATCAAACGCCATTTAACAGCACCATATACTCCACAACAGAATGGAGTTGTGGAGAGAAGGAATCGTACTTTAATGGAGATGACTCGAAGCATGATGAAAGCTATGAAGGTACCGAACTACATGTGGGGAGAAGCCGTGCGACACGCAACATATGTGATCAATCGTGTTCCTACTAGAGCATTGAAGAATAAAACTCCATACGAAAGCTTGAAGGGAGGAAAGCCTAACGTAGGTCACTTAAGAGTTTTTGGATGTGTTGCTCACGCGAAAGTAGATTCAGTTCATCTAAGGAAACTTGATGATCGTTCTCAAGCTCTTGTTCATCTCGGAATCGAACCCGGCACGAAAGCTTATCGACTTTATAATCCTACTTTCAAAAGGATAGTCGTAAGTCGGGACGTAATTTTCGACGAGAAGACTTGTTGGAATTGGAAGGGAGCTACTAAGGAAGGACAAGACGACTCTGGTATGTTCCGTATGACGTGGGGACTGACTGTAAACGAAGGGAATGGTCCGTTTATAGCCAGCACACAACAAGAAGAAACCGCGGATGCAGAAACAGAGCAGCAAGAAGACGAAACAGGTGTTACACACGCAGAATCAGATGTAACACACAACGAAGAAGAAGAAGTTGATCAAAGCTCGACACAGGAAGTAAGGCGCTCAACTCGTCAAACAAGTAAACCTAGTTACCTAGATGAATACATTTTACTTGCTGAGATAGAATGTGAGCTGCTGCTTCATGATATCAATGATGAGCCAAATAATTTCCAAGAAGCAAAGGGAGATAAAAGATGGACGAAGGCATGTGAAGACAAGATCCATTCTATCAACATAAACAAGACATGGACGCTAATAGACAAGCCAGCTGGAGCAAAGATCATCGGTCTCAAGTGGATCTTCAAGATCAAAAGAAACGCTGATGGATCTATCAACAAGTTCAAAGCAAGACTCGTAGCTAAAGGTTACGTACAAGAACATGGTATCGACTTTGATGAAGTGTTTGCACCAGTGGCTCGATTAGAGACCATAAGACTCCTGATTGGGTTAGCTGCTGCGAACAAGTGGGAGATTCACCATCTAGACGAAAAAACAGCATTCTTACATGGTGAGTTACACGAAGAAGTTTATGTGTCACAGCCTGAAGGGTTTGAAAAGAAGGGAGAAGAGCATAAGGTTTTCAAACTCTCCAAGGCCTTGTATGGATTGAAACAAGCTCCACGAGCTTGGAACATAAAGCTTGATCGAACTTTAAAGCAACTCGACTTCAAGAGGTGTTCTAAAGAAAATTCTGTCTATCGAAAGGATGATAAAGGAAAGCTTCTTATCGTGGCTATCTACGTTGACGACTTGTTCATTACCGGAGACTCTGCAAGAGAAATCTCAGAGTTTAAGAAGAACATGTCAAAGAACTTTGAGATGTCTGATTTGGGTCTTCTAACATACTACCTCAGATTGGAAGTAAGACAAAGCTCAAAGTACATCATGATCAATCAGGAAGCGTATGCGAGGAAAGTATTGGAGGAAACTGCAATGGACGACTGCAACTCGACATGTATACCCATGGAGTTCGGTCTGCAACTCTCAAAAGGCCTCGACGAACCTGAGATAGATGCTACACTTTATCGAAGAAGAATTGGCTGTCTCAGATATCTTATGCACTCAAGACCAGACATGTGTTACGCAGTGGGCATCTTGAGTAGATATATGCACTCACCAAGAACGTCTCACGGCAACGCACTGAAGCAAGTGCTAAGGTACTTAAAGGAAACAGTCGGGTACGGATTATCCTACGAGCAAGGTGGATCAATGAATCTCGTGGGATATAGTGATAGTAGTCACAACACGGATCCGGACGATGGAAGAAGTACGACAGGTCACTTGTTTTGTCTAGGAGAAACGTCAATCACTTGGTGCTCGCAGAAGCAAGACACGGTGTCTTTAAGCTCGTGTGAAGCAGAGTATATGGCGGCAACGGAAGCAGCAAAGCAGGCGGTCTGGATACAAGATTTGATAAGTGAGATTACAGGAAAAGAGATGAAGAAGACGATGATACGAGTGGACAACAAGTCAGCTATCTCATTAGCCAAGAATCCTGTGTTTCACCGAAGAAGCAAGCACATTCACAAGAGGTTCCATTTCATTCGCGAACGAGTGGAGCAAGACGAGATTGATGTGGAACATGTTCCTGGAGAAAAGCAGAAAGCGGACATCATAACTAAAGCTTTAGCAAGAATCAAGTTCAAAGAGATGAGGGAGCTGATTCAAGTTCAAGACTTAAGCAAAGATGGCTTGAAGCTTAGAAGGGAGAATGTTGGATAAGCTTCAAAGATAGCTTAGGAAACAAGTTATTCATAAAAGGAAGTTTGAATAACTAAAAAGGAAAAACTTGATTTAGATTTATGTTAAGTTTCTATATCACTTTGTAATAGGTTAAGCTAAGACCCTATATATAGAGATCTATATTGTAAGATGATCTCAAGAAGTTAAGAGTTTAATAAAACGAAGAAACTGTTTTATTAACAAGCTTTGCACATTCACACAATCGATCCTTAGGCGATTTTAATAACATTGCATTTATATTTTCGGACATATGTAAAGAGAATCGAGTTAATCAAGTCAAATGATGGATGATCTATTAAAAAGTTTATCGTGATATTATGCGAATAAGGTTAAAACACGTAGAAAGATAATATAGTAATTCCAGATTTGCTACACCCAGTGACTCACAACCACAAGAGAGGAAGAGGGAAGAGAAGAATAACACTCTTTCAAAAACAAATAAGAGAAAGTTATAATTGTAGTTACATTCCTTTCCAAAAAAAGTCAGTGAAGATTGGGGATGGGAAAAAAATAGAAGGCTGCGCCACTAAATTAAATTTGAATGACAGCTAAATACGTGACTTAGTAGTTGTTGACAAAAAAAAAGGACTTAGTAGTTAAGTAAGAGGGTGTATCACGAGGCTCTCACATGCCTTAGGACTTGGGGATGATTGTCCAAAACCAAACATCGTAGTTCACATGTAGTCAACTGGCATATATAATATATATAAACATCTTTTCATCAGTTATAATTATGCTTAAGCGATATGGCCAGAACAAGCTCTATTGGAATCTAAATAGTTGACTTCACTATGCTTTGTGGATTCTTCGGAAGATATAAAAAAAAAACATAAATCCGTTAATCAACCAAGCTAAGCAACTCAATGGCACTAGGAAATACGAAAGGCCATAAAGGAAGGCGACGAATGGACAACAAAGCTGCCAAGATATGGAGGATATCCAAGTTTTATGTTTCAAGATGTCTTGTATGATATAGTGCCTCAAGGTACTAGCATTTTAATATGACTGAAGAAATATAATACAAATCCGAGCAACATAGTAAACTACGGATAAAACAAGTGTAATAGTAATAATTCCTGAGTGAGCACAACGTGTGGGAAGTATCTTTACAAGATGAATAGAGCTATTAATCAAAGTCTGTTGAGAGGAATCCTATGACTTTGTTGGTGAGAAGTTCTACTCTTTGTCCTGTCCACATGAGATATCACTTGCGGCATCGTCATCCCCACCGATACTATAATCTCTGCAATCCAAACAAACATAATACGAATGTGCTTAGGCATGTAACGTTCATAAAGAGAACTACTACCAGAAGTGTAGTCTTGATAAATCATAACACTGACCTATTCCTTCTCGGATCGATAAATTTGGCCTAATGATTTCTTCACTGTTCACCAGAAATATATCTCCTATGTACAGATGATTCGTAGGCACATACACACTACACAACTCCTCTTCTCCCTGGTCCGTCTGTTATTATAAAGGAAACTTTGTCAATGCTGTTTTACTATCCTAAAGGAATTTGATTATTATTATTATTATTATAACGTCTTGTCCACTTACCTGAAGTGTCACCGATGATGTGATAAATCCAAAGGCATATTCACCAATGCGAGGGTGACGGATGATTGCTACCTCTTTAAAGGCGGTTGTGTTTTGGTCTGAGAAACGAAACAAATGTTAACAAAAAAGGCAAACTACCTAGCAGCATAAAACTACTTGTGTCACCAAACTATTGCGTCTGAACATGTTTACATGTTTTTTTTTTTTTTGTAGAAAGAAAGAAAAATCTGAAACATACAGCATCTTACCGGGAGAAATAGCAGTGCTAACTTGTTTGGAAGCTGAATAAAGGTGCCTCACAAAGGGCATTCTCCTTATAAACTGCTCCCCAAGCCAGAAAACCGTAGAGCCAAGCCACGAGGACGCAAATATTCCGACAAAGAAAGTGAAAAGTACAGATGTAATGAACCCAAGTCCTTGCAAAACAAACGAAGTGAAAGGATTTTTTAAGGAACCTTTAAAAGATTAATAAAATGTTTTACCAGGTACACAATTAAGAACCGGATGGACTCAATAACAAAACAAGTATAGAAGTACATTGACCCTGAATCATTTAGCTTCTGATACGATTGAGGGAATACAATAATAAGAGGGTTATCTCAGCCTTACCAAAGATGTCAACACCAAGGCTCTCGTATATGGGACTGAAGAAACCATCAACGAACTGGATAAACCACCAGGTGATGAGGAATGTAACAGCAACAGGAAATAGGACGACACTACACAACATAAATAAAAAAACTCAAATAACTGTGTAGTTAGATTTTATTCTAGAAAGAAAAAAATAAATATATAAAATTGTGGTAAGAAGAAGAAGAGAGTGATTTACAAGCCAGTCATAAACTTCTTGGACACCCAACTCTGAAGAACAGCATAGCAAGCCTGTTCAAAAATGCAATTCATATAATTTTTCCAAATCATATAATCAAATAATAATAATCAGCTTAACCTCCAATTCTTTAATTACTTTTACAATCACAAAGTTTCAAGTTGAAAGGTGAACCTTGCGAGTAGAAGAATTGGGAGAGTTGGGAGGAGACTTGGGAGGATCTTCAGGGTCTTGAGGAGCGAGTCCTTGACTCAGTGAACTCGTCGTAGCTTCCTTGTCTTCTGCCATCTCTCCCTCCCTTCACACCAGAGGCGGACCAGATCTTCGATAAGCGGTGGAGGATCTTCTTTTGGGACTTTCTATGCGACTTACCTTTGACTTTGAGTAAGCCATACTTCTTTGATCCAATATTAATCCAACGATTTGTATTCAAACACGTCATCTATCTCTAAGACGCAAAAATCGACGTCGTTTCCTTTTTGTTTTGTTCCACTTTAATCATATTACATTGAGCAAAAAAATAAACATTGTCGCTCAAAAAAAATAATGGAAAATTTTGGTTCATTTCCTCGTTCTATTTAAATTATGCTTTTCGAATTATCTTTTTTTTTTGGCTCAACGACAAATTTTCATTAGCTAAATGTGTGAATACGTGGAAGACTCTTTGATCTAGTGGTTTGACTAAGAGTTCATTAATGTTTTACATCCGGAGGTTTAGGGTTCAAACCCCAGCAAATACCAAATTATGCAGATTGTGAAGAAACATGTTACAGGAGATCTTCAGCTTGGTGCATGGCGTATCATCGAACATGGATCTCATAAGACGGCTCAGAGTGGTGCAGTCAGGCGTGTATTCTCACAGGGTAATAGAATTGTCGGCTGTAGAATCGTCTTTGTAATATTCTCATCGTTGTAATAGCATAATTCATCGATATTGCTTACATATCTTTTAGTATTTTAACTAAAATATATAAAACAAATTTATTGATATTGCTTACATATCTTTTTAGTATTTTAACTAAAATAAATTTAGTAATTTAAAAATACATGCCATGACATTTTATGTTTACAAAAAAAATCAATTTTCATTATTTTTTTATAAAATTATTTTAAATATTTTAGTAATGATAAATATAAATATTATATGCATATCTATAGTATTAGTTATAAAAGTTAACAAATTGGAAAGAAAAATGTACACAAACGCAAAATAAATATATCGAATTATCATGGATAAATGACAAATAAAAAAATCCATTTGTCAAATAATAATAGATGATATTATATTAACAGTTAGCTATATCTTATTATTAAATGTATATATTTCCTATATTTATCAGATATTCTAATTTCGTTTAAAACTAAAAAATCTCTACGAAAATGTTAAAATATAATCTTATCATACATTTAGATTAAATAACAGTTAGTTATCAAGTTGATCTCTTTAAAGAAACAAAATATATATTTTAAATTCTGTTATTTTCAATATATTATGATTTTCGGTTTATGATTAAAATTGAAAATTGAAAAATGTTAAAATATTATCTTATCATACATTTAGATTAAACAACAATTACTTATCAAGTTATCAAGTTAATCACTTTAAAAATAAATATACTTTTAATTAGAGAAAAAGACAAGGATAGCACCAAACCAAGTTTTTATCACAAAAATATCATCACAAGGAAAATAACAAAATGAAATTTTATTGAAGAGTAAATATGTATTTATAACCGTTGAGTTAATTAATCTAAGACCTACAGTTTAGAGTTAATGGGTAATATTTTAGGAATGTGTTCAAATTTTTTAAAAAAAAATATTAATTTTTTTTTAAAAAAATGCTATTTTGATCAATTTATTTTAAGTGCTATTTTTGTGACAAATACTTAAAAATGCTTGAGAAAATTGCTCTTTTAATTATGTTATTTTCAATTGCAGTTGATTTGAATTTAAATTATATCATCTGATTATCAAAATAAAAAATTTGGAAAACTTTATAAATTTTAATATATTGAATCTGCACTTGCTTGGTGAGGTGACATCACATAAAAGAGATGAGCCTACTTTAATCATAAAGATAACCATTAAATGTTTATTACCATTAAATCAGCACAAACAAATTTAAACCAAGGGACCAAGTTTAAAAAAGAGTGTAGAAAAGTCCAAACAAGTAGCAGAGATATTTGAGTTAAACAAACACACATTCATCATCCTCACCATACCCAAATGTCATTAGAGGTGAGAGAGAGAGAGAAAAGAGAGAGAGAGGCCTTTGTCGACTTTAAATTGTCTGCAGCTGAGAGAAGGAGATTCTGATAATTGAACCTCCTAGAGAGGTCGCATGCTTGCAAACCAGTGCTTCCGCAGCTTCCTCCTCGTTCTCAAACTGCACCAGAGCTTGCTTTTTCCCGTTCATCTCAAACACTTTTGTGTTCAGTATGGCCCCATGCTCTTGGACGTGGTTCACCACTTCTTCCTCAGTCACGTCTTGCGGAAGAGTGGACAAGTGAATCATCTTGGTAGGGGAGCAGCAATAGCGGTAGTTCTTTGCAGCATTGCGGTTGAACCGGTTCAGGTTCGAGTTAACATAATCATGCGAGTCTGTGCCTGGTGTTATATTTGGATGCTTCGAGTAGTTTACCTCTAGCCGCTTACCAAACAGCATCGCTCCCTGCAGGAAACACAACATATATATACACATAAACAAAATCTTCTTCTTAAACTCAAAAGCTTAATCCCAAATACAAACCTTGAGGAAATGAACTGCAAGTTCAGCTTGGAAACCATCTCCCATTTGGACAAGGGCATGGTCAGGTTTGTTTCGAAGAAGCTTTATCCTCACAATGTTCCCGTAAAGAGAAAAGAGATTGAACAGCTTATCCTCATCAACACTCTGAAACAAAATGAATCTTGTGAGCCCCAAAGGAAAATAGTGTTAAGTTGTCTATAAAGCAAATCGGACCATGAGCAGCAACTTACATCTGTATTAAGATTGGAGACAAGGATCGTACACCTATCATTTGTGCCAGTTATACCCGGAGGCAAGCCACCGCCAAAGGCAGCTGCAATCGCAGATGTGTTTGCCATCTAAATAACAGCAAATACATGAGATTTAAGAGAACAAAATCGTTGCTAAAACCGTGTATCATGGAGCTTTTAGCATTACTCACCTGAGGATAGGCCACTGCAAATAAAATAAAAATATGAATTAGCAAAAGACAACAGTATAGACATAAAATTACAATCATGTTAAGACACATACCTCCTGCATCACCATAGCCAGGCTGCAAGAAGAAAAAAAAAGAAAAACAGAATATTAAGACGGTATCAATGGATAAAAAAAAACATATGTGAGTTACTGAAAGCAGAGGTCATACGTGAGGTAAACGGCCTTTTTGCTCTGATGGCAGGTTTGGATTTGTATAATCCCTATTCAAACGGCCACATGGAAATAAGTTAAATATGCACATCAAATTATATAACCGCAAAGAACATAAAAGAATACCTAGATCGATCGTTGTTGTAATTTACTTGCAGCTCCTCAAGGCTGAAAACGAAAGAGCAGTTCAATACTCACGAGACGACAAAAAGAAAAAAAAATGGAAGAAAGCAGAGAGCAATACTTGGAGAACTGGATATCCAACTGACAACACCCGTCATATATGTTACGACCCTGTAGAGAAGTTCTAGCAGAGGCAGCACACTGTTGTGCCTGATACTGTATAAGAGCTTGAAAACCTATACACAAGGTTCAAATGATCAAACTGAGTTAAATGTAACAATTATTGTAGTAAAAGCATGAAAGAAACAAAGTAAAATCTAAGGGAGAAAAGAAGAGGGGGAGAAAAGAAGAGTGGAGAAGCTGACCAGCAGACTTCTGGAAAGTGACGATCTTCTCAACAAATCCATAGGGAGAAAAAACTTGATGCAGGACGTCAACAGTGATTGGATACAGCATGTGATGGACTGTCACCAAGAGAATACGATTCGGCTGCACCCATCCACCAGGGATAACAAGATAGAAAGAAAAGAAGAGTGAATAAAAAGAGGGAGAAACAGAAGAGAAAGACACCAATATCTATCTCTAATAAAGATTCTCATAAAAAGGATTCACAAACCTCATCTTCACGTCCATGAATATTCTGCTCGGCTGTTGTCAATTCTTGGTGAGACGAGAATTGGATATACACATTCCTTCCTCTACAGTTAGTTGATAACAAGAATTACTAGTGGTTGAAACAAGGAGAGGACTCTCTCTCTCTCTCTCTCTATATATATATAAATAAGAATATTAAACCTTATGGTTGGCTGGACAGTAGTGAAGAACTGAAGAGCAGTGATTGCTGAAGAAACATCTTGCATCTGGAGAAGAGCCTAAGTAGAGAAATAAAATTCTTAAAAGTAAGTTCAGAGAGAGAGAGAAGAAAGAAGCATTATAGAAGACCTGATTCTTTGCCCTGAGCATCACGAGCTTTGTTATGACACCAAACGGTTGGAAAAGCTGAAGCAAATCATTCTGTTTTGAACAATAAAACTTTATTATATAAAATCTAGAAACTGAAAAAATAAGAGAAAGGGGTGGGGGAGGAGAGGGTTTTTTACTTCAGAAATCTCGTGTCCAACATTACGAACATGAATGACTTTGGATGATTCTGCCATTACCAACCTGCAATTCGAATTGGATACAAGTTGTAACCAGAGATGTAGTCCCCAATCAAATTACAAACATCAATAGCATTGGGAATAAATCGATTCAAAGATTGTAAGCAATTAAAAAAATCGAAAATATTTATCCTCCAAACCGCTGGGAAGGGCCTGTCTGTTTACTCAGATACGGATGAGGAGAGAGAGAGAGAGATAGAGAAGGAACTTGCCTTGTCTGCGAGAGGTTAGATGGGAGAGAGAGACAAGAGAAGAGAAGAGAAGTGTAGATCGAAGAAGGCTTTTTTTTCGTCGTCAATGCCTTTAACCCTATCTCTACTATTTATCTTTATATATCTAAGTTTTTCTCTTTTATTTCTCCCATTCTCAACTTTATACATTCATTATATTATAATAATAAGTAACATTCTCACAATAGGTTAAAAAAAATCTAAATTAATAAGTACACAAAATTATCCTTTTAATATTTTTTAACTTTTGTTTCTAAAAATATTTGATTTTAAAATGCTATACATTACCTAAATTTTATATATTTAAATTCTTCTCTCTTTTTCAAAATTAGTTGATAAATTGTTATGAATTGAAATTATGATAACATATAAATGTGTATTAAGATCAATTCGGTAAAATGGCATCAAAATATTAATGAAAAAAAGAAACTAGAAGTTTAATTTTGAGTTCAACACAAACAGTAAAATATTTTGTTTACGTTTATATTAATTTCATATTTAGTATTTAATAACTAATGATTTTAATGAGGTCATATATTTATCTACAAGCACTAATAGTTTTTAATAACTTATTAAATTATATTAGGGTTTTGCATTGATCCAACTTGAAACTTATGTTTTATTAATTTATCGTGTTCACTAATATATCGAGTATTAATTTACAAAATTTGTTTTATTGTGTAACTTTCCACTAATAGCCTATTCTAAACATCTCTATTATTAAAAGAGAAATACACTTAGGAAATGCCCCTAAGTTTTCAATGTTAATTACACTTCCATGCCATTGAACCTATTAATTAATATTCTTAAAACAAATCTTGTATTTTCAGATTATTAAATGCATGTTTTCTCACTCTGATTTTTCCTTAAAAATCGGAAACAACATCTTCACAGAGAAAAAGAAGTTATTTATTTTATTTTTAATGACTTAATCAATGATAGAGATAAATCACCTTACCAATAGATAATTATTAATTTTTTTTCTTTAGCCAAAATAAATTTAATATCTAAACAGAATATCTTTGCTGACAATAAAATAACCTATAATTACTCTCAAATATTTATTATACCTATAAAACACAGAAACTTATCCTATAATTAGGCTAGCTAACTTCTAAAATTTGGTGAATAATAAATTATCTTTACATTTTTTCCATATCTACGTAATAAATAAATTGTTGTTTTAAAATGTTATATTAACAATAATGTAATACATATAATTTACAAATATATATATATATATATATATTATATTATCAGTAGTACAAAGAAAAAATTTAGTGAAAACAAATATTTATACGGCCACGGATCAAGCTATAGAAATAAAAACAACAACGCAAGATTATATTTTATTCATTTATATTTTTTAAAAAAAATGTTAAGATTTTAGAATTGGAAAAAATTATGACCAACCTCTATATTATTTTAATTAGAAAATTTAAAATTTATATCAAAATATTTTGTTAAACATTTAATCTTAATTTTTGTTATAACTATAAATATTAATTTCCAATCTAAATTTATGTCTAAATATTACAAATATATCATTTTGTATAAATAAAAAACTAAAAACATAAAATAATACCCGCCCGGTCGGGCGGGTCAAGGTCTAGTATCCATTAAGAAACCCTATTTACTTCAAATTGCACATAGGAGCTATTAAAAAAGATTTTGGAGTAAAGGTCATTTGTAACCAATTTGGAGTAAAGGTCATTTGTAACCAATTTAGAAGTTCTAGATTTTGGAGTAAAGGTCATCGACTTGAATTAATCACTAGGCCTGGGCATTCGGGTCGTCGGGTCGGGTTCGGGCCGGGTCCTTTCGGGTCTGGGTCTTTCGGGTCTACGAGTTTAGGACCCGATAGGGTAATTTCAAATTTTTGGTTCCGGGTCGGTTCGGGTCTTACCGGGTCCGGGTCGGATCGGGTCTTATATAGTTGGACCCATTCGGGTAATTAGAATTTATCGGTTTGGTTCTGGGTCGGGTTCGGGTCGGGTTCGGTTCGGGTTCGACCTAAAAAATATCTAAAAATACCTTAAAAGCATCTGAAAATATTAATATATCTGAAAATATTTGACATTTTATTTAAAGTTTGTGTTTTTATTATATTAAAATGTGTATATATACTAAACTATGCGAGATTGATCAATAATTGGTTGTCTCCTAATGGCTGATCCCTTTGCTCTGTAGACAAATAACCCGTCTTCGACTCCCCCTAAATTCATTTTATTTAATTTACATTATTAATTCGGGTACCCGTCGGATTTCGGTTTCGGGTCGGGTCGGGTCCAAGACCCGCGGGTCCTCTACAACAAGACCCGATAGGGTAATTTGATCGGATCGGTTCCTACCCGGACCGGGTTTTTTTCGGGTCGGTTTCGGGTCGGGTCTTCGGGTCCGGGTAAAATGCCCAGGCCTATTAATCCCAATGAACTTATGTTGCTGGACACTATTAATGCCAACCATTCTTTGAAAATAAATTCTCATTATTTCCCAATAAGCGTCAATTCATTATATTCCTTTTTGTACGTATAATATTTTCTTTGCAATCGATCGCCAGAAGTATGGGTGTTAATAATGGGTAAAAAGTAAAAACCTATTAGGGACCCTAACCCTTTCAAATCTGAAACCCAAAACTTGTGTTTTTAGTGCTTACATGTTTGTATGTCAAATTACATTGTGTTGTTAGTATAGGTTTATTTTCGAAATGATAATGTTTCATGATTCACGACAAGTGATTTATATACATCTATTTGTTTAGTATATGCTTATGAATGTTAATATAATTAAATGATGATTTTGTTGATTATATTCAGTGTCATTGGTGTCACTAATCACGTATTTATACGTACGAATGTTTTTTTGAGAAAAAGTGTCCATATGAATGTTAATATAGTCGGTTTGGAGTCTTTTACCATATACTTGAATGATGATTCATTGATTCTAATGACCCACACATGAAATGTAAAATAATATTAACAAAGTTGTTTTATAGTTGTACATATATAGTTTGACTAATTTTAAATATTACTAATGTATTATTAATAGAGTTCTCTAGATATTTAATAAATTGTAGTAGCAAAAATAGTAATCACGATAAATAGAATGCAAGATTATTGTGAGATTGGTTTAGATTAAGCTATTGGGTTAATATATCAGGAATGTAAATAGGGATCCTGTAACTTAAATGATAGATTCTAGAATAGGTCCAAATTTAAATGATAACTTAAATGATAGTCTAAAGCGTCGGGTCCTAAACCAATTCAAGCACCGAAGAGAAGAACTGTTGCAGCTCGTGGTTCACCTAAAAGGCGAGGGAACCTCCCCCCCCCCCTCCTGGCTCCTCTAGGAAGGCGACTGCGAAAAAGAAACCTGGCTCAGTGGATGCCAGCACATCAGCAAATGGCCAACCGCCTACAAGAATCATTCCGGCCTCAGTCAGGAGGACAATGGATTTTCAAAATCCACTCGATCCAGTTTCATAAAAATAGTGAGCTGGAACTTCCAAGGGTTGTGGAATCCCTTGACAGTCTAAAGACTAAGATATATCCAGAAGCGATACTCTCCTAATATTTTATTCCTCTCGGAAACAAAGAATGCCAGTGACTTTGTCTTCCAGAAATGTGCTCCACTGTCTTTTCCAAATTCAGAGATTATTCCACCAACGGGACTGGCAGCGGGGGACTTGTCCTCTTTTGGAAAGACGGAATCAATGTAGAAATCATTTCTTCCTGCAAAATTACATTGATATGAAATTAATCTATGAAGGAAAAAATTTCTTTGCAAATTTCATCTATGCTGACACTGATCATATTCAAAGAAAAGCATTGTGGGGAACTCTAACAAATCTCTCAACAGCAAGAAATAGTCCATGGTTTTTGACTGGTGATTTTAACGACATAGTGAGCAACCAGGAAAAATATGGTGGTGCGGTAAGAGTTGAGGGTACCTTCATTGACTTCAGGACTTTCCACTCTGAATGTGATCTCTTTGACATCCCCCATTGTGGAGAATTCCTATCTTGGAGAGGGGTTCGTGGCGATCAAGTGGTCAAGTGCAGGCTAAATAGAGCTATAGCGAATAGTGATTGGTTTGAATTGTTCCAGGCAGGGTCCGTGGAGTATCTTCGTTAGCGGGGGTATGATCATAAACCCATTATCACTTGCCTTGACGTCAACAAACGAAAAGGAAGGGGCTTGTTCAGATTTGACCGTAGGCTCCGTGATAACCCAGAGGTTAAAGCTCTTATTGAAGATATATCTGGAACTCCTCTACCTGCAATGTTCAGAGTAAGATAACTGATGTGAGAAAAGCATTAGTACACTGGAGCAAAGAACAACAGAGAAACAGTAGACAACTCATTGAGGACAAGAAGCGAGCCCTGGACCTAGCCATGACACTACAAATGATGCAGAGAAAATCAGAAAGATAAAAATGAGGAGCTCAAATTGGCCTATCTAGCTGAGGAAGCCTACTGGAAACAACGAAGCGGAAATCTGTGGCTATGTTTGGGGGATAAAAACTCGGGAATTTTTCATGCAACTACTAAAGGAAGAAGAGCCCTAAATAATTGCACAGTTCTTGAGACTGATGAGGGGTATCCCTTTGTTCTCTGGGGCAGAAATAGCCAAGACCATTGTCAACTACTTTACGAAGCTGTTTACATCAGTAGAAGGAGAAAGACTCCAAGTGGTTGAGGATGCCCTTGTCCCAAAGATCATAACATAAGTAAACGAGTGGCTAATTAAAACTCCCACAGCTTCGGAAGTGCATGCAGCGCTTATGGCCATTCACCCTGACAAAGCTCCGGGACCAGATGGGTTTTCTGCGAGTTTTTTCCAAGCTAACTGGATCACCAATGGGCCAGATATTGTACACGAAATTCAAATGTTCTTCACCTCCGGGGTTTTACCGAGAAACCTAAACCATACTCACGTCCGGCTCATACCAAAAAGCACTGGAGCCAAGGCAGTTTCAAATTACAGACCAATTGTGCTATGCAATGTCTATTATATAACATCTCGAAACTCCTTGTTGCTCGCCTTAATTATGTGCTTCCGAACCTCGTTCTGAAAACCAATCAGCTTTTGTCAAAGGTAGAGCTATATCCGACAATATACTTATCTTGCACGAAGTAATCCACTTCCTGAAGACCTCTGATGCGTCTAAACATTGCTCTATGGCCGTTAAGACCGACATGAGAAAGGCGTATGACCGACTGGAATGAGATTTCATCGAGGCTGTTCTAACTAAGCTTGGATTTCATGAGAAGTGGGTGAAAATGATCATGCAGTGTATCAGAACTGTTACCAATTCTTTTCTGGTTAACAAATCAGCAAGAGGAAATGTTACACCCCAAAGAGGTATCAGATAGGGGGATCCCTTACCTCCCTACATCTTTATACTCTGCAGTGAGGTATTGTCAAGACTCTGCAGGAAATCTCAACAGGAAGGAAAGCTGGTAGGAATCAGAGTGGCTACTAACAGCCTAACAGCCCTAGAGTGAATCACCTCTTATTTTCAGATGATACCCTCTTCTTCTGCAAAACAAGTACCAGCAATGTGACTGCCCTCCAAGACATTCTTATTCTATACGAGAAAGGTTCAGGCCAACAAATAAACCATCGATAATCAGGGACTACTTTCTCAAGGAAAGCGCCTCAAGAGATAAAAGACAGAGTCAAGGGAGCTCTAAATATCCAGAATGAAGGTGGTGCTGGTAAATATTTGGGGCTACTAGAGAACTTTGGAAGAAAGAAGAAGGATTTATTCATTGGAATTGTGGATAAAACTAGGCAAAAGGCGATACGATGGTCCATCCGTTTCCTTTCTACAGCGGGAAAGATGACGCTCCTAAAATCAGTACTATCTGCTATGCTTAATCACTCTATGTCATGTTTTATGCTTCCACTATCCTTCTGTAAAAGGATACAGTCTGCCCTCACTCGGTTTTGGTGGGATGATAAACCGGATCATCGAAAAATGTCATGGGTAACATACATGACGCTAACTAAATCTAAGAAGGATGGGGGGCTTGGCTTCAGAGACATCCAATGCTTCAATGACGCTCTTCTAGCTAAACTAAGTTGGCGAATCATAGATAAACCCGACTGCCTTAGGGCAAGAGTCCTAACAGGAAAGTATTGCAATACTACTGAGTTCCTAGCGGTATAAGCTCCATTGGGTTGTTCACATGGATGGAGGGGCATCTTAATTGGCAGAGACCTGACAAAGAATCACCTAGGATGGGCTATTGGAGACAGGCTTAGCACTCACATCTGGCAAGACAATTGGTTATCTACCACTGAGGCACTCTGCCCCTTAGGACCTATCCCCAAGCATAACGAGCTCAACTTGGTGTCTGATCTTATGATGGAACAATCTAAGGAATGGGACAAGGAAAAAGTAGACAGTATCCTACCGCACTATGGGACACCATTTCCACTATTAAGCCAAGTAAAAGAGGAAGGAAAGATAAGAGAATCTGATTGAATAATTCTTCAGGGGACTATTCTGCACGCACATGATACTACACAGCCCTCGCCGACAGACAAGATCCTAATATAGGACCGCCGGTAGAACATCAATGGATAAAAGAGATATGGAACCTAGTTACTGCCCCTAAAATTAAGATATTCATCTGGAAAATCAAACAAGGAGCTTTGCATATTGGAACAAATATAGCCTATCGAGGGATTACGACACATTCTAATTGTGTCCATTGCGGAGAACGGGAGACAATCTTACATATATTCTATCAATGTGCTTTTGCAAAAGAAGTGTGGGAGTGTTTACCCGTTTCTAACTCTGAAGTGTTAGGCAATCCAAGCTCCTTCTCTGGATTCTGGACTAGAACCTTGCAATTGGTCCCTTTACCTCCTACAGGACTTGGAATAGCTTCGATTGCGCCGTGGGTGGCTTGGTCTATATGGATCACTCGAAATTTCAAAATCTTCCAGGATCGCCATTTCTCTTCATAGGAAACAGCTCTGAAAGCGGTATTCGATGCTCGAGAATGGCAAGAGGCACAAAATCTAACGCAACCTACCTGTCGCTCACGATCTTGGGAGAAAACGTCCCAAATCATGCAATCATCTGCCGATCGGATGCGGCGTGGAAAGCGGGCCCAATGGCTTCAGGAGGCGCCTGGAGCTTCTATAACAATCAGGGAGGTTTGATCTCCTCCCAATCAAAAACCTTTTCGAGTGTGATTTCGCCCCTTGTGGCAGAGGGACTAGCACTTCGACATGCGATGGAGCATGCTTCGTCGCTCGGCCTAACGGCAATTATCTTCGAATCTGATTCCATGCAGTTGGTGACAGCAATCGCTGGGGAATTCAAGCTTTTTTTAGCGTTCATGGCATTTTATTTGATATTTCTCTTTTGTCTGGTCTGTTTACTTCTTGTCTGTTTAGATTCTGCCCTCGTGACTCTCTACTTCTAGAGGATGGTTTAGCTAAACAGGCCTTAAGAGCCTATATAACAGAACCCGTTTAAATTTAAGCTGATGGACTTTGGTGAAAAAAATAAAAATCTTTGTACAGTAGATAAGAAATAAAATCTTAAATTAATAGATTTGATAAAAGGAGAGCAGTACAAGATGAGGTAAGAGATGTATAAGTGTTTGAATGGAGAGTGGGACGAAGACAGTTTATATACTTAGGCATGATAAATGCTTTTGTATTATCATTTACATTTTTATCAAATTCCAAAAATGGTGAGTAAGAAAACAGTACATCTACCCACAACGTTTTTAGCGATGTATGTTTATTCTACTCTCATTCTAGCCAATATTTAATTTTGTAAAATAAATTAATTCTAAAAATATCGGTTTATCTATCATCTATAAACTAGGATAAGACCCGCGCCTTGCGCGGGATGAAGTTGTTATTTTTATTATGTTTTGAAGAATAAAACAATAGTTTGATTTCATTTATATTAGGAGTGTTCAATCCAGATATCGGGTTGGTTTCGGTTATGTTCGGTTTTTACTGTATTTCGGTTAGTAAAATTTAACTACTATTCTAAATCCATATTTACTTCGGTTCGATTTGGCCTATATACTGTCGGTTTTCAGTTTATTCGGTTTTATACCAAAAAATAATTATTTAGTTTGAGATCATATTATATATTATACGAATTTTAGAGTCATGTTTGTCATGTCCCCGATCCTAGATAGGATCGGCCGGATGGACCATGGTGCGAGGTGATGCACCAAATCAGGTCAAATAACCTATGGCAAAGCGTATCATGGTCTGGGAAGTGGGTTAAGGGTATCAGGAGGCTGAAACTTAACCAAAGGGAGGAAGGTTCAAGCTTAAGTAAGCTGGACAAGGGTTTAGATAGCTGGCCGGAGTGTGAAACAAGCTCGGGCAGCTAGGATGAAGTGTGTGGGAGCTCACAGTAGCTCACAAGAGTTCTGATCAGCTCCAGTAGCTGGAGTGTTAGCTCACTCAGCTGGGGACACTAGTGGTCAGCTCATCTCAGCTTGATGGAGTGATAGGAGTTGAGATGGTGTGACCGGACCATGGGCGGTTATGGTCCGGTGAGATGGTGGTGCTGTCCGGATGGAACCAGATGGGTTTAGTGATGAAGTCAGGTGCTTGGCAAAGTGCCAAGGGTTAAGGATCGATGCCAGGGAGCAGTTGAGGGGCAGTTGAGAGGCGGTTGGACCGAACTGATGCGTTGGTTCCATTTGCGCCCATTCGGCCAATCCTTCCCACCCGTTCGCCCAAAGACAGTTATCAATGTCTTTCTCTATAAATAGAGACCTTGGGCATCGATATTTGTCATCAGACAAAGAGGGGAAACTCTGCCAAAATTGCCAGAGAATCCAAGAGAGAAAGAGACCGGCGGTTTGCTTGTTTGGCCGTGTGAGTGTGGTGTGATTTGTTCTTGACCGGCGACCAAGGAGGAGTTGCAGGAAGGAACCGTGTGAAGATGGAGACAAGAGGAACCGAGAAGGCTAGTGGGAAGGACCAGAACCCATCATCGGCCACTCCTAAGGTTAGTGATGCTAACCATTTACCATCGCCATGTTCCATGGGTCCGGATGGATGGTCCGCATGGATCAAGTGATGTTGGTTGCATCCGTTCTCCCTTCTCTGTCATTCTATCTCTTTTATTATATATTCTGATGATGTTCATGAGTTTAGACTCATGGTCAGGCCGCCAAGACATGGATTGGTCAGTGTAATCTCTCCATGGCCTTGGTTGGGCATGTAAGGTTGGATCTCCTACTTCCGGTTGAGGTTTGGGGATTCCGACTTCATATATCTCTTAATTGGGATTTATCATGAATTATCATGATGAAAGGATAATTTTATATCACTGATTTAGAGGTGGTCAGTTATGGCCATGGGGGCTGTTCTAGGTTGAGATCAGTATGATCCGGACCTGTTCTGAGAAATCTGACTTGGCCATTCTCTTAGTTGTGAATTATCATGATTTATCATGGATTTTATTTAGTTTTTGGAGACCTATCCGAGTGGGTCAAGTATTGGGACAGAAACTAGTTCTAAGGGACTTAACCATGCATTGCTAGACTTGTTGCTAGGATATCGGTTTGATTGTGTATTTGATGGAATTTATA
Source organism: Raphanus sativus (assembly GCF_000801105.2). Classification (NCBI taxonomy): domain Eukaryota; kingdom Viridiplantae; phylum Streptophyta; class Magnoliopsida; order Brassicales; family Brassicaceae; genus Raphanus; species Raphanus sativus. The sequence goes on along the minus strand of NC_079518.1, from coordinate 21,659,931 downwards.
TGATTGCAGGATCTGGTCAGGATCGTGGGAAAGCCAAGGAGCTGTGAAGACTCAAGCCAAGGATGGATGTGTGATGTGTGTTTAGATAGTATGGAACTTATGATAGCCTATTGTGCAAACTGATTGATATTACTACATTGTATGGATCACATGGTTTATATTAATAAAATGAATGTTTATCTTAGCTTCCGCATTGCTTATCTATTGTATATGAACCTCAGATCACTTAAAAATGACTTAGAATTATTTGGACATTAACCGGCCAATTGCACTTAGATGATTAGGTTAAGGCCGCGGATCAGTTGGGTCTTGGGATCCAGGTTCGGGTCTTACAAGTTGGTATCAGAGCATGCTTGATTCTAGGACTTGGGGGTTATGGTTTGATCATCACACATCCGGCTGGGGTCTCACAGTATAGGGCTTGATTTACTTTTGTCTTAGGAACTGTTTGATAGATCATTGGTTAAGTGTTACTAACATTGATCTTGTGTGTTGTTTTTGATGCTCCTAAGGGTGGTAAGAGTCGGAGCAAGTCCAAGAGGACTAAGGATGGAGCTGGAGCATCTGGCCAAGGTGGCGCGGATGGAGCCAATCCGAGTGTGGTGCTGCCTAACCCAAGCATTGGTGTGGACAGTGCAACTGGATTGCCTCGGGCTCGGATCACTCCGACTGAGGTTCAAGGAAGCCTAACTGAACAGCAGCAAAAGGCAGCTGAGGAGACTAGGCAGCAGCTGGAACAAGCTGAGCTAGCAAGGCAGCTGCAAGAGCAAGCTGAGGAAGCTGCAAGGCAGCTGCAAAATGACATGGAGGTTGAGGGAGAGTCCTCACATGCTGGTGATCAGGGCGGCCGTGGCATTGGTGCAGGCAATGTTGGGGCCAACCAAGGAAATCAGCTGGTGGAACCTTCCATGAAAGAGGTGCTTGATGCAATCAGGCTCATGGGTAGTCAGATGCTGGCTATGACCCAAGTGATCACTCCATTGGTGAATTCATCAGTGGGGCAAGCTCCACAAGTTCAGGTGGTGGTACCAGAAGCTGCTGGACGAGTTGCACCGGTTGATGAGGTGATTGAACTCGATCCACCAGCTAGAAGAGCTGGTAAGGTGGATTACCTGAAGGTGCTGGAGCACATATCTCGCCTAGGGACAAAGCACTTTGCTGGAAGTGCTGATCCTATGGAGGCGGATGAATGGAGGGACAGGCTGGCCCGAAACTTCAAGTCTACAAGGTGCCCTGAGGAGTACCAGAGAGACATAGCAGTGCACTTCCTGGAGGGAGATGCACACAACTGGTGGCTGTCTGTGGACAAGCGCACCAATGGTTCTATTGAGAAGTTCTCAGACTTTGAGGTTGAGTTCAACCATAAGTACTTCCCAGCTGAAGCATGGGATCGTTTGGAGGCCAAGTTCTTGGACTTGACTCAAGGGCGCAGGTCAGTCAGGGAGTATGAAGAGGAGTTCAACCGGCTCAGGAAGTATGTGGGTAAGGAGTTGGAGGATGAGAAGGTGCAGGTCCGCAGGTTCATAAGAGGCCTTAGGGTCGAACTCCGGACCTACTGCTCAGTCCGTACCTTCCGTACTGTCTCTGAGTTGGTGGAGCGCATGGCAATGCTGGAAACTAACCTTGCTGAAGAGGCCAGACTCAAAACTAGGAGTCAGGCAAGTGGTACTGGTCATGCTGGTGACCGGAAGAGGAAGAGAGATTCAAGTGATGAGGGCAAGTCCTCAGGTGGAAGGCCGGAGTGCCAAAAGTGTGGAAGGCGCCATGGTGGTGAGTGCTGGAGAGCTATGGGAGCTTGCACAAGGTGTGGCAAGATGGACCACTCAGTCCGGGACTGTCCTGGACCGGATCAGAGTCGTGGTCAAGCGGCTGGTGGTGACTCTAGGACTTGTTTCCAGTGTGGGAAGGCCGGACACTTCCGAAAGGACTGTCCTAAGCTTCAGGCTGGATCAGGCAGGATGAAGTCTGAGGTTAGCAAGCCGGAACCAAGCCGTGGCCAGACATCTGCACCAAGGGTCTATGAGTTGTCTAAGGACACTGATGAGGCCAAGCCTTTCATGGCGATCACTGGTAATGATCTGATCTTATTCTTTTAAATTTTTAGAAATGCATGGTATGGAACCTAGAATGGATTAGATGCTTAGATTGGGTTTCCTGTAGGGACCCTAAGTATTGGTGGTGTGGAAACACATGTACTTTTCGACACTGGAGCTACACATAGTTTTGTGAGTCCATGTTTGGTCGGAAAGGGTTTGTTCCAGATTGGGACAGGAGATGATCCTGGCCTAGTGAGTGCGGCCGGAGGCCAATTGATGCCCTCATTAGGACGAGTGAAGGACATCCCAGTGGTGATCCAGGACAGGGTAATGCCTGTGGATCTTGTTGTGGTCCAACTCAAGAATCATGAGGTGATCTTGGGTATGGACTGGCTTGGAAAGAATCGGGCCACCTTAGACTGTCACCGGGGGAGGGTGCTGTTTGAGAGTGGGTGTGGACCCCCGATCAGGTTCCAAGGTATTCGTCCAACCTCTGGATGCTTAGTGGTATCAGCAGTCCAAGCGGAAAGGATGCTTGAGCGGGGTTGTGAGGCTTATATTGCCACAATCACCACTAAGGAGGTTGTTGGGGGTGGTAACCCGGACGGGATTCCGCTGGTCAGTGAGTTTGAGGATGTGTTTAGGTCTCCACAGGGCATTCCCCCTGATAGGTCAGACCCATTCATAATAGAACTGGAACCAGGGACGGCCCCAATGTCAAAAAGTCCCTACCGCATGGCTCCTGCTGAGATGGCCGAGCTAAAGAAACAACTAGAGGAGTTATTGGATAAGGGTTTCATACGCCCTAGTGTGTCGCCTTGGGGAGCACCAGTCCTCTTTGTGAAGAAGAAGGATGGTAGCTTTAGACTGTGTATTGACTATCGAGGGCTGAATAGGGTTACTATCAAGAATAAGTACCCACTGCCTCGGATAGATGAGCTGTTGGATCAGCTTAAGGGAGCAAGGTGGTTCTCTAAGATTGACTTGGCTTCAGGATATCATCAGATCCCAATTGAACCAAGTGATATAAAGAAGACTGCATTCAGAACCAGGTATGGCCACTATGAGTTTGTGGTTATGCCATTTGGTCTGACCAATGCACCAGCAGCATTCATGAAATGATGAATGGTACCTTCCGAGACTTCTTGGATGAATTTGTAATCATCTTTATAGATGACATACTTGTATACTCCAAGAGCAAGGAGGATCATGAAAGGCATCTCCGGGCTGTGCTGGGGAGGTTGAGAGAGCAGCAGCTCTTTGCTAAGTTAAGCAAGTGTAGCTTCTGGCAGAAGAGCATTGGCTTCCTTGGGCACATTGTGTCAAGTGAAGGTGTGTCTGTTGATCCAGAGAAGGTAGTGGCCATAAAGGCATGGCCTCAGCCTAAGAATGCCACAGAAGTCAGGAGCTTCTTAGGGCTGGCCGGCTACTACAGGAAGTTTGTGAAGGGCTTTGCTAGTTTGGCACAGCCTATGACTCAGTTGACAGGAAAGGATGTCAAGTTTGTATGGTCAAAGGAGTGTGAGAAAAGTTTCTCTGCGCTTAAGGACATGCTCACTAGTGCACCAGTCCTTGTCCTGCCTGAGGAGGACCAACCATATGTGGTGTACACAGACGCCTCCATTACTGGATTAGGCTGTGTACTGACCCAACATGGGAAGGTCATTGCGTATGCCTCAAGGAAATTGAGGAAGCATGAGGGTAATTACCCAACCATGATCTGGAGATGGCAGCTGTGGTGTTTGCACTGAAGATTTGGAGATCATTCTATATGGTGCCAAGGTTCAGATACTTACAGACCACAAGAGTCTGAAGTATATCTTCACTCAGCCTGAGTTGAACTTAAGGCAAAGAAGGTGGATGGAGTTTGTGGCAGATTATGATCTGGACATAACTTACTATCCAGGGAAGGCCAACTTAGTGGCTGATGCCTTGAGCCGGAGAAGGGCTGAGGTATCAGCTGAGAAGGAGGCTGATATATTGGAAGGGATGGTCCGGTCACTCAACCTTAACACACTGGCTAGTGCTGATGAGCCATTGGGGTTGGAGGCAGTGGATCAGGCCGATCTCCTTACCAGGATCTGTGCAGCTCAGAAGCTGGATGAGAACCTTCAAAAGGTTGCTCTCAATGACAAGACTGAGTACCAAACCACAAGCAATGGTACCATCTTGGTTAATGGGAGGATAAGTGTTCCTAACAACAAGGAACTCAAGGAGGAGATTATGAGGCAAGCTCATAGATCTAAGTTCTCAGTACATCCTGGACTGAACAAGATGTACAGAGATTTGAAGAGGTATTACCATTGGGTGCGCATGAAGACTGATGTGGCAGAGTGGGTGGCAAAGTGTCCCATTTGCCAATTGGTCAAGGTGGAGCACCAAGTACCCAGTGGACTACTCCAAAGCTTACCCATTCCAGAATGGAAGTGGGATCACATCACCATGGATTTTGTGACTGGTTTCCCTACGACCAGAAAAAAGAAGGATGCTGTTTGGGTGGTGGTGGATAGGCTAACCAAGTCGGCTCACTTCTTGGCAATCAAGAAGGGGGATGGAGTGGATGAGATTGTGCAGATTTACATCAATGAAATAGTAAGGTTTCATGGTGTACCTGCAAGCATTGTGTCGGATAGAGATCTGAGGTTCACATCTTACTTTTGGCAAGCTTTCCAAAAGGCCTTAGGCACAAGAGTGCACATGAGTACAGCCTATCATCCTCAGACTGATGGCCAGTCAGAGAGGACGATTCAGACGTTGGAGGATATGCTAAGCGCCTGTGTTTTGGACTGGGGAGAGACCTGGGAGAAGCACTTGCCTTTGGTAGAGTTTGCTTACAACAATAGCTTTCATACAAGCATTGGTATGTCACCATATGAGGCTTTGTATGGGCGGCCATGCAGGACACCATTGTGCTGGACCCAAGTGGGGGAGCGCAGCATGATTGGTCCTGAGATTGTGGAGGAGACCACAGAGAAGATCAAGTTTGTCAAAGAAAAGATGAAGGAAGCTCAGGATAGACAAAAGAGCTATGCAGACAAGAGGAGGAAACATCTTGAGTTTGAGGTTGGTGACCTAGTGTATCTCAAGATGATTACCTTCAGAGGCAGGACCAGGGTTTCTGGAAGAAGGAAACTGGATCCTAGATACTTGGGTCCATTCAGGATCACAGAGAGGGTGGGCGCAGTGGCATACAAGTTGGATTTGCCATCAGCAATGGATGCATATCACAATGTGTTTCATGTGTCCCAACTAAGGAAGTGCCTATCTGAACAGGATGTGGTGTTGCCTGAGATTCCCAAAGATCTTGGTAAGAACCTAACCTTAGAGACAAGGCCGGTTCGAATCATAGATAGGGCAGAAAAGGCAACAAGGAAGAAGACAGTACCTATGATCAAGGTAGTGTGGGAGAGTGATGGCAAGGACATTATCACTTGGGAAACCGAGGCAAGAATGAAGGCTGAGTATCCTGAGTGGTATGATCAGTATGTTAGTGAAGATGCACTTGGTCTGGATTCGAGGACGAATCCCTATCAAGTGGGGGAGACTTGTCATGTCCCCGATCCTAGATAGGATCGGCCGGATGGACCATGGTGCGAGGTGATGCACCAAATCAGGTCAAATGACCTATGGCAAAGCGTATCATGGTCCGGGAAGTGGGTTAAGGGTATCAGGAGGCTGAAACTTAACCAAAGGGAGGAAAGTTCAAGCTTAAGTAAGCTGGACAAGGGTTTAGATAGCTGGCCGGAGTGTGAAACAAGCTGGGCAGCTAGGATGAAGTGTGTGGGAGCTCACAGTAGCTCACAAGAGTTCTGATCAGCTCCAGTAGCTGGAGTGTTAGCTCACTCAGCTGGGGACACTAGTGGTCAGCTCATCTCAGCTTGATAGAGTGATAGGAGTTGAGATGGTGTGACCGGACCATGGGCGGTTATGGTCCGGTGAGATGGTGGTGCAGTCCGGATGGAACCAGATGGGTTTAGTGATGAAGTCAGGTGCTTAGCAAAGTGCCAAGGGTTAAGGATCGATGCCAGGGAGCAGTTGAGGGGCAGTTGAGAGGCGGTTTGACCGAACTGATGCGTTGGTTCCATTTGCGCCCATTCGGCCAATCCTTCCCACCCGTTCGCCCAAAGACAGTTATCAATGTCTTTCTCTATAAATAGAGACCTTGGGCATCGATATTTGTCATCAGACAAAGAGGGGAAACTCTGCCAAAATTGCCAGAGAATCCAAGAGAGAAAGAGACCGGCGGTTTGCTTGTTTGGCCGTGTAAGTGTGGTGTGATTTGTTCTTGACCGGCGATCAAGGAGGAGTTGCAGGAAGGAACCGTGTGAAGATGGAGACAAGAGGAACCGAGAAGGCTAGTGGGAAGGACCAGAACCCATCGTCGGCCACTCCTAAGGTTAGTGATGCTAACCATTTACCATCGCCATGTTCCATGGGTCCGGATGGATGGTCCGCATGGATCAAGTGATGTTGGTTGCATCCGTTCTCCCTTCTCTGTCATTCTATCTCTTTTATTATATATTCTGATGATGTTCATGAGTTTAGACTCATGGTCAGGCCGCCAAGATATGGATTGGTCAGTGTAATCTCTCCATGGCCTTGGTTGGGCATGTAAGGTTGGATCTCCTACTTCCGGTTGAGGTTTGGGGATTCCGACTTCATATATCTCTTAATTGGGATTTATCATGAATTATCATGATGAAGGATAATTTTATATCACTGATTTAGAGGTGGTCAGTTATGGCCATGGGGGCTGTTCTAGGTTGAGATCAGTATGATCCGGACCTGTTCTGAGAAATCTGACTTGGTCATTCTCTTAGTTGTGAATTATCATTATTTATCATGAATTTTATTTAGTTTTTGGAGACCTATCCGAGTGGGTCAAGTATTGGGACAAAAACTAGTTCTAAGGGACTTAACTATGCATTGCTAGACTTGTTGCTAGGATATCGGTTGATTGTGTATTTGATGGAATTTATATGATTGCAGGATCTGGTCAGGATCGTGGGAAAGCCAAGGAGCTGTGAAGACTCAAGCCAAGGATGGATGTGTGATGTGTGTTTAGATAGTATGGAACTTATGATAGCCTATTGTGCAAACTGATTGATATTACTACATTGTATGGATCACATGGTTTATATTAATAAAATGAATGTTTATCTTAGCTTCCGCATTGCTTATCTATTGTATATGAACCTCAGATCACTTAAAATGAGTTAGAATTATTTGGACATTAACCGGCCAATTGCACTTAGATGATTAGGTTAAGGCCGCGGATCAGTTGGGTCTTGGGATCCAGGTTCGGGTCTTACAATGTTGTCAAAAAGTCATATATTAAAAATATTATATATTTAAATAAAATAATAAAAACAAAAAAATGCTTCTATCATCTAATAAAATAATCAAATCTAGAATTAATATCAAAGCTCTAAATTTTGAAAATAAAATAAAAGACAAAACTGAAGCATGAAATAAAAGCTTTTATATTCTTCCAAATTTAGTGTTCATCAAATTAATATGTTTTCGATTGAACACAGTTCTGTTTGTTTAAAGATAAAAAAAAGTTGTAAAGAATTTCAACTAATTGTTGATCAAATTTATAATCTTTACTTCAATTTAGTTATTGTTAAAATAATCAAAAATATCGAAAAAGAAAGATTAAGAAAATAAGAAGCCTCAGTTGCAGTAAATTGTTACTTAATTATAATTCAAGTGATTCAAGTGATTTACAAATTATAATTATGGTTCAACTCATATAACAAATAGATATTCATGCGTCGTTATAAATATATACATATTTACATGTTTCAGTTTAATCGGTTATAAATCAAACCATATCCAAATCCTACGGTTTTTATAAAATTACATCCATTTGGTTACGACGGTATATACCAAAACAAAACCATATTATCTATTTCTGTTCGGTTCGATACTCTTCGATTTAGCATATTGAACAGCCCTAATTTGAATATTATTTGGTTTTGGATTGTTTTTTATCATATATTAGTATCCTATGTAGAATTGGATTTTAAATTCATATTTTCGGAACCTTACATGTGAATTTTATATTAAAAATAAAACATAAAATACATAGTTTGAACACATTTATGTAGAGTGTGAAAAATTTATTAGAGTGTGAATGTTCATTCTTAAATAATTGTGAGACTGCCATATTTCATTATAGTGTTGTTTCTCCTTTAATATATATATACAATGAGACCTCTATAAATTAATAATTTTGGGACTACACCAAAATTATAAATTTTTATTAATTTATAGAGATTATTAATTTATCGATATACTAATTGAACCAAAAACTCAATTTGGGATTATAAAATTATATTAATTTATATAGATTTTTAGTGTATATTAATTTATTGATTATTAATTTAATGATGTTATACTGTATATAGAAGATATGTTGGGCTGAACATTTTTAATTGTAATTGTGTACTGAAATCTATTTTGAATTTATGATGAGTCTAATCAATTTGGGCTTAAATTTTTTATCACCATGTTTATATCTAAAAAAATTGTAATATGGTCAATAAGTCATTTTTATTATAAAAACATGTTTTACAATTTTTTAATATTTAACTTTCACATCATTGAGAACTATTTTAATGATTTTAGAACCATCATCTTATTATTTCCAAAATTGAATTACTTTGACTTTAGTCTTCCACATAGTTTTGAAAGCTTTCAACTGAACGAATAAAATTGATGCACCCAATATATATATATATATATATATATATATATATATATATATATATATATTATTTAATTTGAATATTTATAAAATAAAAATTCATGTTAATACAATTTTATAATTATTTGTATCTTATTATAACAAAACAAATTAAGCTATTGATCACAAAATTTTCAAAGTGATATATTCAAATTTCTAATAATTTATAAACGTTTTGAATAATTCATAAATAACATATAAGAAAAAATCTAAATGTTTTTATTATATAGTTAATGTGATTTTTAATATCTTTCAATAATATAAAATAAGATAAAAACTAAGATACAAAAATTGCTATCAAGTATTCACTATTCATAATAATTAATTTTCATATATACGTTAATTATATTATGTAATTTCATAGCTTTTATTTAAGGAAAGTGTGAGATTGTTTTTGTACATTATTTATCGATTCGATAGTTAGTTTAATAAAAAGTGTAATATAAGTTAAGATGGACCAATTTACTTTTCTAAGAATAATATATTTTATATATTATATTTTATATAGTTATTTATTAAATGAAACTTAACAATCATACGGTTCTATGATCATTTATATCGTTTTATAACAAAATATTTAAATCATTGATAACAAAATCTTTAATGTGAAAAATTTAATAAGTTTATAATTTATAAATGTTCTTGAAAACTCATTGAAAGTTTTGAAATAAATATTTATGTAATCTTATATGGTATATAGTTTAATCTATATATTTATTTGTTTTATTATTAAATGATACTTTTTACTCATATGGTTTTAAAATCATGTGTATCTTTTTATAATAAAAGTGTTAAACCATTGATCATTAATTTTTAACATAATAGTTTAATAGTTTTAGTCATTTATTGTCATTTTTAAAAATTCGAAATATAACATATACAAAAATCTAAATTTTAATTTTATAGCTAATTCGATTGTTTAATTTATTTTAATAATATAAAATTAAACAAAAAATAATGGAGGAGATATAAATTGTTATCAAATATATATTATTAGATACATTAATTGTCATATATATTAGTCATTTATGGTAATTTCGTAGGTTTTATTTAAGGAAAGAAAAGAAAATAGTAATTACATCTAGCGGAACAATCATAAATGCTTCTATCGTAAATATCATATCATATCATATAATTTGACCAAAGAATGTATCTAGCGACATATAAAAATCGAATGTATCTAGCGACATATAAAAATCGAATGTGGGTTTAAAATCATGTGTATCTTTTTATAATAAAAATGTTAAACCATTGATCATTAATTTTTAACATAATAATTTTAATAGTTTTAGTCATTTATTGTCATTTTTAAAAATTCAAAATATAACATATACGAAAAATCTAAATTTTAATTTTTTAGCTAATTCGATTATTTAATTTATTTTAATTATATAAAATGAAACAAAAAATGATGGAGGAGATATAAATTGTTATCAAATCTTTATTATTAGAACATTAATTGTCATATATATATATTAGTCATTATGGTAATTCCGTAGATTTTATTTAAGGAAATAAAATAAATAGTAATTATATCTAGCGGAACAATCATAAATGCTTCTATTATAAATATCACTAGATCTTGATCCGCGCTTTGGAAGCGCGGAATATTTTACGATGAAAAATTTCACTAATAACTTAACAAATAGTTTGTTAACTTTTAAAGAGTGTGTATTTAAAATATTTTTGTATTTAAATCAGTGTTTTTAAATTCAACCCGATTGTGATTATACCGGTTAATCCGGAGATCTAACAGTTCAATTTAGTTTTTTAAAATATTCATATTAAAAAGTCACTAAAACCCGAGACTAACCGATTGAACTCATGGATGACCGATATGTAATCTAATTTGATTGAAATTGTAATATTTTCATAATTTGTAATCTTTTAATCCAAATTTTAAAGTTATTATTTTGTAATTTATGAAATTATGACGTTTCTACAAAATTTTAAAGAGAAATGATGGATATAAAATAACTAAGATTAATTATTGTATTGTTTGGAAACATTGATAGTAGTATATAAAATATATTGTTTGGAAACCTTGATAGTAGTATAAAGAAATAAGTATATTGTTTGGAAACATGGATAGTAGTATAAAGAAAGGAACATTAGTGATTTAATGTAGGTTTAACTATAAAGTATAAAGGTGTATTTAATTTAAAAACTTACAAAATAAATGTTAGGTCCAACAGAATGTTTCTGTTTTAATAAGATAGATATCATATCATCATATCATATAGTTTGACCAACGAATATATCTAGCAACATATAAAAATTGAATGTGGACCTACTTATTTTTCAATTGAATATAATTGACTATCTAATTGAGTGACACCTAAGCATTTGGATATTTTTTAATTATTATAAAATTGAGGTTACAATTTTTCAAATGTTTCTCAATTAATATATAGGGATATCATTACTTACTGGTACTATACTTTGACAAAAATAAAAAATATCCTGATGTGCTATCTCTCCATTGTAAGGCCAAGTCCAACGGAACTGCATAACGCCATTATAGTACAATATTTGGTGATTTCTCTCCAACCGTTTCTCTCCAACCGTACGGCAAAAGCAACACCATTTTGGTGTGATTCCTTTCCTTGCTAAAGTATCACACCATAATTGGTGTTACACTGTAGCAACGGAATTTTTTTTTTTTTCAAAACTGTTTTACTTTAATATTGTTTGACCAAAAATACTGTATAATTATATTTGACTGTATTTCACTTATAGTATCATTTATAATTAGATCTAATATTCTAATAAAAAAATTCATATTTCATTTTGTTATTTTAACATTTATTTAATATAAAATATTAATTTATATGAAAAAAATAAAAAAGTAGTTTAAAAATACATAACAAAGTTTAATTCGAACACATGAAATTTAAATTTAGTATAATGTAATTTAACTTTTGTTAGATTTTAATTTTTTAATGTAAGAGTTCGTTTCCATAATAATATTTTAATATATTTTTCATATAATATATTTATATTTGAATCAGAAATATTTTTTAACAAACTGAATTAGAAATATTATTTTTAGTTACAATTTTAATATCAGTAATATCTTGTAGTTATAAAATAATAAATATTTTACTTAACTATTAAAAAGTAAGAAAATCTTGTTTGATGATATAATAATAAAAAGATTCTTTTTTAGTGTAACATTTGGTGTTGTGGTTGGAGACAATAAAAATTTAGGGTTAAAACAACACTATTTTAGTGTAGTTTTGACAATAAAATAGTGTTATGGGTTGGAGATGCCCTAAGGTAAGTTTGCTTTTTTTTATTTTTTATTATATTTATATAATGAATATTAATCATTTTATAAAATAGTATGTTTAATTGAAAAACTCTATACATATGGTATATTTTAGAGTTTTCACCTATAGTATATGCATATACATAAATATATGATAATCAAAAGTAAGTATATATAAAAAATTTGAAAAAGATGTGTACATTTTAATTCACATAATTATATAAAGAAGAAAATGAAAAATAAATTTATATGTGTGCATATTTATTTAGGAAAACAGTATATTACAATTATTATTAAGATATTATTCTAAATTATGATTTATAAATTAATATGATTTTGCATTATAAAACATCAATATTCAACTAAAATAATGAAACTACTTCTTATAAAAAATTGGGTGGTAAAGTAAGGATGAAAGGAATCTATATTATTAAAACTGAAGTACATTTTAGTACTGTTTGGAAACTTGAATAGAAGATTAAATGAAAACTGTTTGGAAACCTGAATAAAAGATTAAATACTTCTTTTTACTTTCACATTTAACTATTGCTTTTACAATAAATTAATTATTTCATTTTTGTATTTCTTTTCATTTACATATTCTGTCACTGCATTTAAAATCATTTTAAATTAATTAATTACAATTTCAAAGTTTATCTAAACAAATCAATATTCATATATTGACCAAATCGTAAATTATTTTCTTTGGGGTGAAAATAAAACACAAACTGAAATATATAATATATATTATATAAAACAATTTTTAAATATAATATTACCTTATTTAGTTTAGTCAAATATAAAATTAAAGCGTTTAATTTTAAAGAAAAAAAATATCATAAAACTAATAATAATTCATAGAAAACTCTTGCAAAAAGTAAAAATTTTAGTATGTTGTTTCATTTTAAACTAAATTAGCAAAAAAAAACAACATGTTAATATATGAATAGTAAAATTACATCAAATTATAAAATTTTTAGTATAATATTATGTACAAATAAAAAATATTATCTAACATTTATATTAGAAAATAATATATTCTACTATTATGTAAATTATAAAACATTAAAAATATAGATGAAACTTTTTTATAAAACCAGCGGGTTATGGGTTTACGTTGAACACAAGTCAAACCAGATAGCCACGCGGGTCAATATATGATTTGTGCAATTTCTCTTTTTTTTTTAAAAAAACAAAATCTACACAAGTTATAAAATTATCGAAACAAACTGCACAAGTTATAAATTTTAGATAGAATATTATGTACAAAATACTTTTTGAAATAATTTAATAAAAAGAAAAATATTTTGAATTTTTCACAGAATCAGATTGATCAGGACATCAAAACACCAGTTGGAATACGAATCTTTGTTTGGATATCTTGTTTATAGAGTTTTAAAATTAAATAAATACAATTCAGATATTATATAATTTTCTGAGGGTTGAGTAGGATCATCTTCGGTCAGGGTAGGTTTGCAGGAGACAAAAATATGTAAATAAACGATGTGTATAAAAGATCATTAAATACTTTATAAAAAAAATCTACGCGGTTGCGCGGGTCAAAATCTAGTAAATATTTATAGTTATATATATAATATATATATATATATATATATGGTAGCGTAGAGTCTTCAAGTGCTCATGACCAGTGTGATCCACAAAATACTTTGGCTTATTTTGGCTAGTGATGATGTTTCCATGTTTGTAAAATCCTAATTAAATCCCTATACTGGATCACTCCAGTGCTTTGGGTACTATTTATTTAGCTCAGTATTATTCTCTTGGACTAGCACATTTCCAATTCCTATACCATAAGCATCAAACTCAATTTCAAAAAATATTTAAAGAATCAGGTAAACAAAATAAAAGTGAAGTAGTGAACTTTTTCAGTTGGTAGGTTTCTTCTTCTTGTATTCCTTTCTATTTGAATCCTACATCAGCCTTGACAACTCTATTAAGTGGGGCTGCAATTAAGATGAAATACTTCACAGATCGTCTAGAGAAACCATCAAATACATATAAGCTCATTAGTTCTCCAACAGTCTTTAGATACCAACATTTAAGATGCTACTTGTCGACTTTATCAACCAACTAATCAAACAACTCTAATACTAAGGCACAAGTTAATCAATCCGACACATCTAAGTCTATTATCGGAGGAACTAAAACATGTTGATCCCAAAGATTGTGTAACAGAACTCTCTTTCTTTATTAACCATGAAATCGTTTTGGGCTAATTAACCACAAAGTATAGTGACTAAACTGTGGCTGCCTTAGCCACCATTAATTTATAGTTATATATCATGGCTTAAATTTCCAAGATTGTGCACCAAAAAAAATTACCATGAATTTGGCAGGACTTTTCTCATTCATTGCTCTCTTCGTGGTTTATTAGTGGCTCTTTTTGGTACCAACAGATTTTGGTGACCAGTCGATGTCTATATCAAATGTTCTTACTAGTGTAATATTTTATTTAGTTTCAAGTTGGTCTCCAGTTTAATATATGATGTAGTTTGATATGATAATGAGCTTATAAAATTTGGATAATTAACCTTTTAGTAGTGAATATAAGGTCAATTAACATTGCAAGAGCGATAAAAACCAAAACCAACTTAATATTTTTGCATAAGTAGTTTCTCATAGTGTTAGCTGTTAGGGGACTTAGGTGTTTCTTGTGGATCAACCCTAAATGATTCTTCGGTGTACCATGCATTTTGGGCGGGGTTACTATACCATTTATTGTTTCGTATTGAGCTCCTATAAGTTGTACTAGATCTTGACCCGCGCGCACTCGCGCCCGCGCGGATGTTCACTTTCGATTTAAAATATTTTATTATTTATTATAGGTTATTTAATTGTTATCTTAAATATCTTATATTATATAGTTATATAAAAAAATTAAACGATGAATTACATTAGTTATTTATATCTAAATAGTTGAAAAAGATTTGTGTTAATCATATAGTTTGTTTGTGGTAGATTTTTTAATTTTTATAGCGAATAAAAGAAATATATGATATTTTATACACATTCACTTACATATTTTAAAATATTTGTTTATATATTTAGAATAAGTCCATATAAGATTATTAAAATTATTGAGTTATATATCAAAAATAATATTAGATAATTTATCTAGGGCTAGTGAGTACTTGCATTGGTCATCATTTTCTTGTTTTGATTTTGATCTCAATCTGAATGTATTTTTTTATCGTACAATGAATTGTAAAACCCATCCATTTCAAAATGTTACATGTTTTGGTTTTTCACACAGATAATAAAACATATTGAATTTAAGTATTAAATGCATAATTTTCCGTGATTATCTATTTTTGATGATCTTAGACCAATAAGAATTCAGTAAATGCAATTAAATTTTCTTGAAGTTTAGCATTAATCATTATTAGTTGATACTCTCACAGCTTCATAATAAGTGTCATTTTAGACTTGTGCACACAGATTAAGAAATTATTTAGTTTTGCATATTTTTTTATATAAAAATATTATTACCAATACACATACTCATATTTTAACCATAGAAAAATAAAATGGGTAATAAAATTAATAAATTCTGCATTTAAATGTTAAAACAACACTTAATTTGCAACGAAGATTTTTTCTCTCCAATGACACTTAATATGAAACGGATGGAATAAATAGTGTATTGAAAATATAAAAATGTATCTTTTTGAAACAATTTTTTCCTAGAATATGTTTCTTTATGAAACGGATGAAGATTACTTGATGAGAAGTAAATCTTAATTATTAATTAGAATACTTGATAAGCAAGTCGTGTGTGGATAAGGGATATACTTTTTTGATGTTCAAATATTTTCAAAATATTTTTGTTTAATTGTTTTGATTATGTAGGTTATGTAGATTATGAATTGATTCGATATACTAAATTTTCTGTAATCAGCCAAATCTATAAACCTTGATTAGCAAGTATGAGATTATTATGTAAAGTAATTAAGATATGTAAAGATTTAAGAAATAGTTAGTTGATATTGTTATGGTATTTTTTAATTACCCGATATATTGTTTTTAATAATATGTGAAAAATTTATTGTGAACTTAAATGTAAGGAATTATTCCCTCCGTTTTCATATTAAGTGTCGTTATAGAGAAAATTTTTCGTTGAAAAATAAGAATCGTTTTAAGCATTTCAATGCATAATTTATTAATTTTATTCTCTTGTTTATTTTTCTATTGATTGAATATGAGAGTAGATATATGGGTAATAATGTTTTATATTGAAAATATGCAAAACTAAATAATTTCTTAATTCGTGTGCAGAAGTGTAAAACGATACTTAATATGAAACAAATGGATTATTAGTAAAATAATTAAGATATTTGAAGATTTAAAGAATAGTTAATTGATATCTTAACCATTTTTTAATTAACCGATTTATTATTTTCATGTGTATGGGTGCAAAATTTATTACGTAAATTTTATATCTCTCAGATTTTTCTTTTAAATTTTAATGATTTTATATACATATGAAGATAATATTGATCAATAATATAAAGATTTAAAATAAATAGGCACAAGCTGAATGGTTTTTAATTGGGAAGTGAATTTGTCAATTAAATTAAATAAACCGACTGGTTTGTCCTCAGGATATTTAATGTAATACATTTTGTTTATACATCTCGACTTTTTGTTTGAAATTTAAGATTTTTATATAAAATATGGTATAATATTGATCAATAATATAAAGAATCTCGATTCTTTTTTTGAAATTAAGATTTTATATAAATATGGAGTAATATTGATCAATAATATATAAAAATTAAATAAATAGGCAAGCTGAATGGTTTTTAATTGGAAGTGAATTTGTCAATAACATTAAATAAATCGACTCGTTATTTTTCGGAATATTACATTTTTTTGTTCGGTTTAGAAGATTATTTCTGGTCATATTATATAATTACAGAAAACATATCTAGTGAACCCAAAACGTAAACCCATTCGAAGGATGTGAAAAATACGCAATGGGCTTTAGTAATGAGTTGGATAAAATTAGCCTCTCCTAATATCTAACCAATGACAGAGAATTGTTAAATAATGAGTAAAAGTAAAGGTTATTTCTCATTTGTACTTCACTTTTAATAGGATAGATTTATAATTTTATATATACATTTATATTGCTAAGAGTGTAAGGGTAATTAGAGCTTGACCCGGACATCCGTGCAGATTTGGTTTTGATATTTATAAATTGTGTAGTGACATTTTAAATATATAGACTATTTAGATATTTTTAGTTCATACAAATTTATCCAGATCCGAAAAAATCAAACTGAACACTGTCCAGATTTTTTTAATATCCGAACATAGTTTAATTTGAAAATCCAAAATTATTATAGTTTGTTTTTTTTTAATACATACGTTGTGGTTTCTGTAGAGTTTTGAAACCAACTGATCGGTTTAGTTTCTAAACGTAACAGATATGTAGTTATTAATTAAAATTGCCTTATTTCGGACAGTAGTTATTGATCTTCATTCCAAACTTCAGATATTAATTATATAAAGTGTGAGAAAGGAAATTAGAAACTTTTAGAAACAGTTAAAAAAGGCAATAAGTTTTTTGTACTTCTGTTTTAGTAATAGAGTAGACTAGGTAGTTATTCGCGCCTTGCGCGGGATGAGATGGTTAGATCAGCAATTTTTCGAAAATATTAGAAAGTGTATATATACAGTTTGGAATTTGGGTTTTGTGTGTTTTTTTGTGTTTAATCTCGGAGGTGCTGATTTTATGGTATAGACGTCACTGAGATAGAAACATATGTAAATCTTTTACTTTAGTGACATGTAAAAATTTACTGGAATATAAGAGTAAACACAAAACATGTTACCTGGCAACTGCGAAAGCATGTAATCATTTA